>NW_023260265.1:0-15000 GCF_009762535.1 Notolabrus celidotus | reverse complement strand
TAATCACTTCAATGCATTCAAATAGTTTTTAAGTGTTCAAGTGTACAGACCAAGTGTTATAACATGCATTCTGCATGGTCTTTATGATTTCCTGGTGGGGGGGTTTTTGTTGTTGTCAGGATGTGGTAACTTCAAAACTAACCTGACAGAAAACATCATACTCAAGATGGAGATCACACCTCTCTACCTGCTGCTCTGTAAGTAATATTACTTTACTATAATAATGTATGCTTCCTGCTCTCCTACCAACCAGTCTTTGAGATTGATCATAGTTCTAAAAGAGACCAGGCTAACATCCAATCTGTGATGTTTTATTGCACTTTGTGAAGAATGTGAATCCACTTGTCAGGAAGTGAAATACTGAAGCTTGATCACAACTCTTTGGTTTCATAGACACATTGCACCCTTCAGGGTCTCAATGTGAAGCACTGAGATTTGTACTGGATCTTTAAAGAAACTGCTCAGCTATGCGGCGCGTTGAAAGTTGTGTTACAAAGTAGAAAGTATGAGTTAGACCAGTGTTTTTCAACCTTTTTTGAGCCAAGGCACATTTCATACATTAAAGAAAATCCAGAGACACACCACCAACCAAAAGTTTTACAAAATGACACGTTTAGTCTCTAAGTTTATGAATCTATTGATCTAAGAGAGGGACTTTGGCTACTTCTTTAACTGTCAGGGCGAAGCATCTTATTTACAATGTCTTCTGCAGGTAGTATTAATGTTTCTGCCACAGTGTGTGGCTTTTTTGATTTGGCTACAAGTTCAGCTACTCAGTTACTCAGCTTTGAGAGCGCTCACAGACACAGTTGTAGTTTTTCTCATAAAAGTTGCCTTTTCCACCGCCCATATTACGCTCTTCATCCAGGTTAGAATTTAGTCCAGGGCCCAGTTTGGAGTTTTCATTTTTCCTTTTTGAATATTTATCCATCGCCGTTGTACGCCTACGTCTCGTCACATACACAACTCGCACATCATTAATTCTATTGTCTTAAATTAACCAGGTCATTAGTGTGCTTTATTGCCACACAGTGGGTGGGTAGTGCAGGTCAGCACATGGAAGAGTATTGAATTACTCCGCCAGTCACTACACTGCAGATACAGACGCACTACATGGCAAATTATTAGCAGTATATGAATAATAGTTTTTTGGGAATAATTAAGTGAAATTGGAAAATGTCCCACGGCACACCTGACGATCTGTCACGGCACACTAATGTTCCACAGCACAGTGGTTGAAAATCCCTGAGTTAGACCATGTTGAGAGGATGTCAGACTGAAACACAGGAAAAGCGTTTTAGGTTTATGCCTGATGATAAGTTGAATCAGGCGTAGGGATGAGTACCTTTCACATTTGAACCGATACGGTACCGATACCCGGTACCTGGGAATCGGTACCGGTACTGAACGGTACCAATTTTCTGTACTTTTGTGTGTTTATGTGGTAATAAATGTTAATTTGTTTAAAGGCCCTGTGAGGAGTTTTGAACTGGCTGAGAAACAGACTGAAAATGATACTGATGCCTCTTTATGACATTCAATAGCAAACAAGTCCATCAGCAGCAACACTGACACCTTCTCTGTAGTCATTTTAATGCCTGAAACCGCCCTGAGGGGGTAGGTGTCAGACCACATGATAGACCTCTTGCTTCAGAATCAGCCTTTATTTGAATGTTTTCATGGAAAATAATCACATCGCCTGATAAAGTTGTCTGTTAAAAGACAACAGGATGAGGTTTTTGTTGAAAACACTATTTTTGCATGTAAAGGACAAGAGATAACAGGTATCACTTTGTCCACAAGGGGGTGCCAGAACCTATACAAAACAAAAGTTCCTCACAGCAGCTTTAATAATAAAATCTCAAAATTTTAAAATGTAACATATTTATTTCATTTAACATGAAATGAACAGAAACAGGATAATATAGGTGATTAGATATATTAGCTGACACGTGCTCGTGGCGTCTAATTGCTCTTTCGGGAGTTTATCAATGAACACACGTGAACGCCTGCGGACGGGAAAAAGTCAGTTCTCCGTCTCTTTATAATAACAGGACACACAGCTTACTTGTTGGGCATTCGTCCATCTCAACTTAAGGGGGGGGAGGGGGGCGTGGTGCAGTCTGTGGCCTCCGTTACTGTTCAACAGTCTGATGGCGGTGGGCACAAAGGAGCGCCTGAAGCGTTCAGTCTTGCACCGTGCTGGAATGATGCGTTGACCGAACGAGCTCCCCATCAGCCACAGCTCATCATGGAGAGGGTGAGAGGGGTTATTAAGTCCATCAACCTCCTCTCAGCCACTGACTCCAGACTGTCCAGATCTAGGCCAACCACAGAGGACATTAGTTGTGTCGAGCTATTCAAATTGTTCTCATTGATTTGCTTATTGCAAACTGTTGAAAGTATTGCAAACCTAATTTGCAATGGGGGTTAAATAATTTTGAATGCAACTGTAGATGATCATATGTAAGTTATTTAATGAGCTTTAACAGCATAATCACTGAATGATCACATTCTGAAACATCAGTATACGTGGACACAGCTTGACTCAGCTCATGATGATTTCCTGCAGCCACACTGAGGGTCACTCCCAACAGACTTCAGTTCTTTCAGTATGAAACCTTCTATACGAAGTGTGAACCGTCGACCAACTCCAGCAGAACCTGGACGGTGAAAAGAAACACCTCCTTCAGCAAATCTGAGCCGTGTGATGATAGCTGGGGGATCCTGGGTCCATCTTCCTGCAATATTCGGCATCCTCATAAATCCTTCTCTGGAGCATACTGGTGTGAGTCTAAGGAGGGGGATCGCAGCAACATTGTCAACATCATAGTGACAGGTAATATGGAGTACGCACATGTTGTATTCTGCTGTATCAGAAAGAACAACCTCCTTGAATCAGGTATATTTCTATATTTCAGGAGGTGTTGTGATTTTGGAGAGTCCAGCTCTTCCTGTGACAGAGGGAGATAAAGTGACTCTTCGCTGCTCCTACAAGACAAAAGGGCAACAAAAAGCTACATCAAAGTTTCCTGCAAGTTTCTTCAAAGACCAGGTCTTCATCGGTAATGTTTCAGCAGGAGAGATGGTCCTGCCAACCGTGTCCCTGTCTGATGAAGGCTCCTATAAATGCAAACACCCCTCCAAGAAGGAGTCCCCGGAGAGCTGGCTGGCAGTGAGAGGTGAAATTCTGCTTTTGAGAGTTCTGCAGACATCACTTTATGTTTCATGTTTAACGTTCTTCTGGTTGTGTTCTTCTTCACAGCTCGGCCTCCACAGACCCTTACTGCTACTCCTACTCCTCCTCCTCCTCCTTCTCTTTTTCACTTCATGTCTCTGCCCAACCTGGTGTGCATCATCCTGCTGTTCATGCTCTACACAATCATACTCTTTGTGTGTATACACGTGTACCGCCAGAGGGCTCGAGGTAAGAACTTCCTGATACCTGTGTGTGATGGACATAGGCAAGGCAAGGCAGCTTTGTTTGTATAGTGCATTTCATACATGAGGGCAACTCAATGTGCTTTACATGACAACATTAAAAGCATTTGTAAAATTCAGACAAGCATAAAAGAGCACAATTAAAATGAAAAGAAAAGGAAAATTAGAAATATATTAAAAATGACTTTCAAATTTTAATTTAAAGTGAGTTAAAATGAGTTAAGATATGAAGGCAGTGGGAAATAAAAAGGTCTTAATCTTTGATTTCAAAGAGGTGAGAGTTGGAGCAGACCTGCAGCTTTCAGGGAGTGTGTTCCAGATATGTGGAGCATAGTGACTAAACGCTGCTTCACCATGTTTCCTTCTGACTCTAGGGACTGAAAGCAGACCAGTACCTGATGACCTCAGAGGTCCAGATGGTTCATACAGTAGCAGCAGATTAGCGATGTATCACATTCAGGTCTTTATAAACCACCAGCAGGATTTTAAAGTCTACTCTCTGACAGACAGGAAGCCAGTGTAGAGATCTAAGAACTGGAGTGATGTGGTCTACTTTGTTGGTCCTTGTTAGGACTCGAGCAGCAGCATTCTGTATGAGCTGCAGGCGTCTGATAGACTCTTTAGGGAGTACACCATCAGAATGGTGTATGTTGTACACAACCTGAAATGATGTAAAATATGAAATCTCAGTTTTAGAGACAGTTGGAATGATCAATAGCCTGAGAAGAGTATCCACAGAGTAATGATAGCTATAGTGATTAACCTCAACAAACATCATCAAGCTCAGAGACAGGCTGCGGTGACACATGCTGCAGCTTGTGGCTGGAAGGTGAACAGTTCTCACAGCAGCTGAAAAACCAGCTGAAAACAGGAAGTCAGACTGAATGTGTTAACCATAGACTGTATAAAAAATGGACGTAGTTTCCCTGACGTCACCCGTCTGTTCCTGAGCGTTGTTTTGAAGCCAATCATCGGCCTGAGCCATAGTGGTCATGCAGAACTCAACCAGGCAGAGTGTGACATAAAGAGGCGGAGTTTGAGCCTCCAACCAACAGCTATGTGTTCCTGTCCGCGAGTCAAGTCAGTCATGTCCTTATTTGGGCAAAAACTCATAATCTTATGTGATGACATATCATGCAAAATGGACTTTTTAATGGTTCTCTCCCTGTAATCTGTGTCCCTGTCTACAAACCCCCTGAAAAGTCAAAGACTCCATTCTGCCCCTGTTCTGATTTCTCCACCTTTCTGTAAATGTGTGCTGAAACCAGCCGTTTCAGTTTTCAGTGTTTTTCATACGTCACAACGCCATCCGGTCTGTAACAGGAAGTCAGAGCTCGGAGCTTGTTCAACCCATAGACTGTATAAAATACAACTCAACCCCTCCTCCGTTTTTCATTCCCTGCACACATGTGTGCTAACAAGGAGCTTAGGAGGGAGGCATGCTAGTTGTATGTGTGCTAACAAGGAGCTTAGGAGGGAGGCATGCTAGTTGTATGTGTGCTAACAAGGAGCTTAGGAGGGAGGCATGCTAGTTGTAGGCTGTCTTAATAAACACAAAGGTCGCTTTGACTCCCCACGTCTGCAGATTTGAAGATCTAGTGGATGATTTTTAGTTTTCATGGAAAAGTGCTAGCGCTAGTTAGCATAGCCACATAGCTACATGTTGGTAGCTGTGTACCAAGACACACGTCGACATGCTGACAAATAAAACAACAAGAAACACTAAATCTGTGACCAATGGTTCAGAAAGGTCCTGCTGCAGGCGCCTCTCCGTCAGGATCAGATTCTGGATCAGATTCAGAGGGTTGAAGTAACGCGGGTCTGTGAGCAGCCGTGTATATTCAGCCAACATGTAAACATTAGATCAACGTGCCGGACAGCCGAGGCCACACCCACTTCCTGAGGGGGCGTGGTCAGAGAGCTCATTCTCATTTAAAGGCACAGACACAGAAAACAACCTGTTCTGAGCAGGGCTGAAAAAGAGGGGTTTACAGGCAGACCAGAATCTGATTTCAAAGTGTTTTTATGAGCAATAAACTTTAAAGACATGTTTTGGGGACCTCTTAGACCAATATATGTTGATGAAAAAGAGCAGAATATGTCACCTTTAATATCTCCTGAATCGTCGCATCAGAAAAAAAATGTGTGCCAATAGAGAGATTAGCTACGTAGAGCCAAGACGTTTTTTTTAACCAGGCTGTAAACATGTTTATTTCTGCTGTAAAGATCGTCTTCTTTGAATGGGTGTGTATGTGGTTTCTGGTGTTTCTGCAGCTAGCCTCTAGTGGACGCTAGAGGTACTGCAGTTTTTCTTCATATTTTGAGACCGGAGGTTGCTGCTTGGTGTTGACTGTGAAACTCTCTGTGTCTCTTTTTAAACTTCTCTTTCCTGTTTGTCCTGCAGCTCGAGCTGATGCCAAAAGACGAGATTCTGATCGCCTTCCACTGGAATGAAGACAAACAGAACCTCCTGATGAAGTCAACCAATGATAGTAGTCTGATTTTTATCCATATAAGTTTTAAAGTTGTCTGTTCTCTAATTCTTCAATAATCAGCTTCATGCATTAGACTAAAAAAAGAGCTTGATGTTTTATCACTTGCATTTCTTTCTAGAACTACTTCAATCTGTACCTACAGTCATGGACCAAAGTATTGACACCATTGGAAATTTTCCAGAAAATACACATTTCCTCCCAGAAATTGATGCAATTACAAATGTTTTTGTTATACATAAGTTTATTGCATTAACATACATTGGAACAACACAAAAAAAATGAAGAAAAAAGCCAGAAATGACATAATTTTGACAAGGACAATGACCCAAAGCATACCAAAAAAAAGCACCAAGAAATGGTTGGAGACAAAGCGCTGGAGAGTTCTGAAGTGGCCAGCAATGAGTCCAGATCTAAATCCCTTTGAACACCTGTGGAGAGATCTGCTGTTGAAAGAAGGCCCCCTTCAAATCTGAGAGACCTGGAGCAGTTTGCAAAAGCAGAGGGGTCCAAAGTTCCAGTTGAGAGGTGTAAGAAGCGTGTTGATGGTTATAGGAAGGGATTAGTTTCAGTTATTATTTACCAAGGGTGTGTGACCAAATGTTAAATTGAGGGTGCCAACAATTTGGGCTTTTTTCTTCTGTTTTTTTGTATTGTTCCAATCAATCATCAATCAATCAATCAACCTTTATTTGTATAGCGCCAAACGTTATCTTAAGACGCTTTTACAAACAGAGCAGGTCTAGACCACTCTATGTCAAATTATGAACAGAGACCCAACACCAAGACAGGGTAAGACTCAGTCTGACCCCACCTTAATCCACCATGAGCATTGCACATCACAGTATTTAACTAGTTACAGTGGTGAGGACAAACTTCCTTTAACAGGCAGAAACCTCCAGCAGGACCAGACTCATGTTAGACAGACATCTGCTGAGACTGAGTTGGGTCTTGAAAGAGGGATAGAGGGGAGGAAGAGAGAGAGGTGATAGTGATGAGACGAGTAGTAGAAGCTGTTGCCGCTGGAGTCCAGAACGTCCGCAGCAGGAGGACGTCTACGAGACAAGGGAGCTCAGGGACTCCAGAAAGGTCTATGGTTAGTAACTTTAATGGGACAGGAAGAGTTAAAGTGAGAGACAGGCAGAGAGAGGAGAGAGAGGGAAAGACAAAAACTCCAAAAACAATCATTTCAGTTTTTTCTTTGTTTAACTGAAGAAAGTTCTGTCTCTCATCCAGTCATTGATTTGTTCAATGCATTTACTCAGTGTTTGTATGGGACTATAATCCCCTGGTGACTACTACATTTGGCTTAGTGTTGAGCAAGTTTGATGAGGTGTTTAAAAACACCTTCAAGTATTCAAATGAAGAAAACATATCTCCCTTTTTCCTCTTCATGAACATAGATCTGTAAAGCTGTTCAGTGAAAATGTTGTGATTCAAGTAAGAGGCTTTCAATAGCTGCCCTGATGGATCAGACCTCTGTTAGTGATTCTGAAAACAGTTTTCAAGTGTTGTTTTTGGTGTGTAGTGTGATATTATTAGGTCCCTAAGTCAGAGCATTGCTACAGATCAATCAAATGTTTCCCTGAGTGTTTCTTTCGTTTCTCCGTCTTATCTCTGTTCAAGCCTTCAGGTTTTCTTGTTCTTGCATCTCCGTGTTGTTCCCATCTTTTCCTGTCAGGGGATAAAGGGAGAAGATTTTACAAAGAAGATGCTGAAACTTCATTCTTAAGTTCAAAAACTGCACTCAGAGCTTTATTTAGTTTTCCCTTTTTTAATGGAAACACAGGATGAGTTAGTCTCTGCTTTGGATTCTAATTTATATAAACACCTGCTCATTATACTCCAATTAACTCAAATGTTCTCCAGCAGGACAGAACTCATCTTTGGAGTATATTTACTTTAGTTCAGCGTTATTTTTAAGTAAACTTATGACTTTGACTTCATTACACTTCTATGAATGTTCTTGTTTCTCTCTTTCCTCTGAAAAAGTTTTTATTTAACTTTTTAAAGTTTGAAAAATCAGTTTAATATTTCTCTTTCAAAGAGGCTTTGTTTTGCATTTTCTCATTTAATCACATCCTTAATTTAACTATGTACTAGCTACTTTAAGAAATGGTAGTTATTCAATTCATTCATTTTAGTGTTCATGGGAGTTTAGTGGCTCCATTATATGTGCATTTATAGTGTTATTCCAACAAAGACCACTAGGTGGAGCCATTGCTCATGATATGGATACAGCTCCATGGAATTAAAGCCAGTTGATTGACCTGCATGTAAATAGTATTTTAATGGTTTCTGTTGTTTCTACTACAGCGATGGAGTGGCGACCCGTCCAGGGTGAACCTGCTGGGTGGCAGTAAGTTTAAGTTTTATTATTTGTAAAGGGAAACAATGTGGAGAAGATCAGATTAACAGAGAGGCCTGGTCTATAACTTGTTTGATTGCAAACTGTGATCTTCACACTAAACACCAGATGTTGAAGACAGACTTATAAAGTGAACCATCAATTTTTAATCTTAAACATGAAGAGGACTCATGGACTCCAGTTTCACTGTTACGCCGACGACACCCAACTCTACCTTTCCACCAAAACAATCAGCAATAAAATCATGGATGACCACCAATTTTCTAAAACTCAATAGTAACAAATCTGAAATCATCATCATCGGCATTATTATTATTATTATTATTATTAAGAGAGAAGAATGTTGAACTTACTGGTACGTTTGCGCCATACTACATAGCCTTGTCTGACAGCAACAAGAGCAACAAGAGCACCAACAACAACAATAATCTGAAAGAGAAGGGGGAAAATCATCAATGTTTATTCTTCACTGTTACCTTCAAAGATAATATCTATGTTTTACACTCATTCTGCTGCCGTCACACTCTTAGATAAGCAGAAGACTGCGCTGTGTGTTTCTCAAATATTACACTTTGACTAATTTCATTGATTTTTGCGTCTCATATTGTACAACTTGCTGATTTATCAGAACAATAAAGAGGCGTCCTTCACACCCTCACCGGTCTGGTCACCTTCCAACTTGAGGATGTTTCTCAACGTGCACATCAGTGACAGTACCAATTTATATTTTGGAGTTCAGGAGGGTGAAATGTTTGTCTTTACATTTGCTCAAAACCAGCCGGAGTAAGATTCAATCTAGTTTGATACATTTTGATTCCTAAATCTAAAGAATAAAAAACAGCCTGTCTGAATCACCACGGATCAGCTGTCAGGCTCTAACAGCTGTTTGTGTCTTATCTTATAACTCTAATAAAACATCCAGTAACATGTTTTGTTTCTGTGTCCTGTAACTTCAGATTGGTGGTTAATGGCTGAACTGAAGAAGTTTGATGTTTAATTTTAGTAGGTTAACTAATGGAACTGGTTTATTAAGTGTTTAAATTGGTACCTCAGGTAGTCTGTCTTGTTTGATTCATTAAGTTAGTATTAGAATGATTTAACTGGCCTTGTTGACCTAACACTGCTACAGAAAGTAAAGTAATAATGTTATCTGTCCAGACTAAGAGAGATTCACAGAACCTGCATGAGGGAAAGGGGAAAACAGTAATTTTGCCCAGATGCTTGATGGCAACATCTTGTGGTTAGGCTTCCACAGCCCCAAAAAACATGTGGAACCGGCACTCATAGGGGGTAGGTATGGGGCTCAGGTGCGTAGGAGGCCGGGTGGCAGTCGTGGTATTGGACCTGGCCCGGCAGCGCAGGCTGGTAGTGGGGACGTGGAACTACACTTTGTTGGTTGGGAAGAAACCAGATGTGGCGTGGGAGGTGGAGCGGTACCAGCTAGACATAGTTGGGCTTTCCTCTGCACTGCTCCGGCTCTGGCTGGCTCTCTAAATGCTCCAAAATGTAAAGACAGAACTTTTTTTCTTACCCAGGTATGGTTCTGGTTCTCTTCTAGAGTGGGTGTTGGTTCCACTCTCTGTAAGAAAAATTAAATAAATGTTTAAGTTTGTAATCAAATTCTGATATACAGGATGAGCATCTGATGTGCCGGTGATAAATCACAAACAAAATGAGATATTAACTCACCCCGTCTGGAGACTTTCCTTCCTCCACCACTGTTGAAAAATGTTGTCAGTTGTAAGTGTGTGTTTGTGTTTAAAGAGCCAAACACTGCTACAGTGATGTAATACTGTGTTAGCTTAGCTGTACTCACCAAGATTAACTGTAGATTCAGGGTTAGGTTTAGTGCCGTTTTCGTCCACAAGGGTGCAGGTGTAAAGTCCAGCATCCTTTTCAGTTACATTTATGAGCTTTAGTGAAATGTTTCTGTTATGAGTTTCACTTTCATTAAGAGAAGCTCGATTTTTAAAGTCCTCGTGCTGTTCACCTGTATAATATCTTCCGCCTCTATAGGAGACCACAGTGTTTCCATTGTGATAGCAGTCCACTGTTATATCTTCATTGTTCAACCTGGTCCTTAGATTAAGTGTCAGAGAGGCGGTCTCATTGACTTTAGCCGTGACTGTTTTGTCAGCTTGAGTCGGCCCTCCTGGGGAAAGAGACATTTCATTAAGGCTTCATGTTACAGCATCACTCAATCATCACAGCAGGTTTAGACGTTCAGATTTAAAACCTTCCTCTGACCACAAACTTCAGATATTTTAGGTTTTAGAGAAATTAACTAAATAAAAACTCTCCCCTCATGAATCTGTATCTGTGGGTGAATGTTTTTAATAAAGATGTGCAACAAAGAAATGTAAAGAGAAATGGACTAAGATTGTAAAGTAAGGGAACATTTAAAATTATAAAATATTTAAAAAATACAAATTAATAAGTTAATTACATTTTTAAATTAATTTAAATTTTAATGCAGACATTTTATTAATGTTGTGTATAATTAATTAATATATTTGATCTCAAGATTTAAAATATCCTAGTAAAGTTTTTTTTGTTTATTGTGTTCACTCAGTATTATTGAAAGTAGTAAAGTGTCAGTAGACATTAAAGTAACTTAAAAGTAAATATTATATTTTGATTCATGTCATTTTTAGCTGTGGGTCATAAGAAACAGAATTTAAATATCTAAGGGGGATTCTTCAACTAGGGTACATTTGTGATGTGGAAACTTTTTGAAAATCCAATTCATTGTTGAATGAGAACATTGATAAAATGTAACTCCTCCATGATGTTAATGAACCCTTTCTGGTAGTTCATACACTGAATTTATTTCAACACTATCTATTGTTTTGTAATTTTAACCACCAAGCAGAGGAAAAAGTCATTTCCATCACGGTACAAAAAATGCGTTTTTAAGAAAAATAACAAATATGTCTTCTAATTTTAAAATACCAAACAAGTTGTCTCACACAGATTTACTCAAGATATATAAAATACTATTTATATAAGCAACAATAACAAGAGCCTGATCCCTGCTGTTATAGCGAGCCTGAACAAAAGGCCTCGCTGAATGATACAGCTTTGTCTGTGGATAGTTTGTTGAGCTTACAATGTATGTTCTTGTGTTTGTCTATGTCTGTGGAGATGCAGGAAGGTGCTGTAGAAAAGAATTTCCCCAAGGGGACAATAAAGTCTAAAGTCTAAAGTCTAATCCTGTGGTTTAATCCAACATTTTTGCTGTATGTACTCTTATAATGTCTCTTTGACACATCTGTGATTCCCCAGCAATAACTTGAGCTGAGCCTAAAACAGTCAGAGCCCCCCTCAGACTGAAAATCTGGTTACTGCAGACTACTCCCCCCGAGTAGTCTGGTGTGTTGCAATAACCAGATTTTCAGTTTCTTGGAAAGTCTCCAATCGTTCAGCACCTCTCAAGGTTAACCAGTTATTCTAAGTACAGGCCAACTCGTTATTATTCAAGTTATACATTCATGACCCATGTTCGGTGATATGATGAGATCTCAGTCACACCATTAAAGTAGATATTTAAACCTTTTACTGCTCCCATTCTTACACCGACAGGAAGAGATCCACAGAGTCTGACCTCAACCTGGTCATTTTCCACAAACATTAAAATCCCTGAACGTCTCAAATCAGTGTGAAACAATAACTATCACGTTACCTGGAGAAGAACAGTTGACATAGCAGAGGCAGAACAGGACAGCCACAAGTTTCAAATACATCTCTCTCTCTTTGGTCTACAGCTGAGACTGACAGTCAGCTCAGTCATCAGGGAAAACATTTTCACTTTTCTTTTTGACTGGAAAAGCCCACTTCTCTCTCTCTCTCTCTCTCTCTCTCTCTCTCTCTCTCTCTCTCTCTCTCTCTCTCTCTCTCTCTCTCTCTCTCTCTCTCTCTCTCTCTCTCTCTCTCTCTCTCTCTCTCTCTCTCTCTCTCTCTCTCTTTGGTCTACAGCTGAGACTGACAAAATCAGCTCAGTCATCAGAGAAAACATTTTCACTTTTCTTTTTGACTGGAAAGCCCACTTTTCTCTCTGTCTCTCTCTCTCTCTCTCTCTGTCTCTCTCTCTCTCTCTCTCTCTCTGTCTCTCTCTCTCTCTCTCTCTCTCTCTCTCTCTCTCTCTCTCTCTCTCTCTCTCTCTCTCTCTCTCTTCTCTCTCTCTCTCTCTCTCTCTCTCTCTCTCTCTCTCTCTCTCTCTCTCTCCTCTCTCTCTCTCTCTCTCTTCTCTCTCTCTCTCTCTCTCTCTTCTCTCTCTCTCTCTCTCTCTCTCTCTCTCTCTCTCTTCTCCCCCCCTCTCTCTCTCTCTCTCTATCTCTACCCCCTCTCTCTCATCTCTCTCCTCTCTCTCTCCCTCTCTCTCTCTCTCTCTCCCTCTCTCTCTCTCTCTCTCTCTCCCTCCATCTCTCTCTGTCTCTCTCTCTCTCTCTCTCTCTCTCTCTCACTCTCTCTCTCTCGCTCGCACTCTCTCTCTCTCTCTCTCTCTCTCTCTCTCTCTCTCTCTCTCTCTCTCTCTCTCTCTCTCTCCATCTCTCTCTCTCTCTCTCTCCCTCTCTCTCTCTCTCTCTCTCTCTCTCTCTCTCTCTCTCTCTCTCTCTCTCTCTCTTAAACTTTATATTCAAAGGAAGTTGGTTTAGTGTTACAAGGGTTATCAGAAAGGCAAGGCAAATAACAGTGACATTTCACAAAACATATTTCACAAAACACAATTTAAAATATTTCAAAATACAACATTTCACAAAATACAACATTTCACGTAAAATACAGATGTTAAAAAAATACAACATTTCACAAAATCTAATATTCACAAATACAGAAAGGGTAGGGATAACCCTTGTTCTGTGTTCTGTGAAATGTTTTCTTTTGTGAAATTTTGTACAAATCCAAAACAAAATGATTTTAAACAACAGCAGGTAAAGATGTCTTTAATTCATTGGCACAAAGAGTATTTCCCTTTAATTTAACACTGGCTAATCCGCGTGACTTTGGAAAATTGTCTTGTTTTTTAAGATCAGAACTGAAAAATATGAAACCTTTCATTCCTCTTTGATTCCAGATGTCTGATAACATTATAGCCAAGTCAAATATTTTACAACAATGTGAGCACCCAACAGCTCTTAAGTTCTTCATTTTTGGTCCTTTCTGAACTTGAATTTAACCATAGATGTATTCACTGGAGGACCAGATGCATGGTCTTCATCTGAACAGGTCACTTTACCTTGTACTCAATCTGTTTCATTTACCAAAGGGAAAAAACCTGGACCTGGTTGGTCAAAGTAATCGATCAGATCTTGAAAAATTGGTTGCATCGAAGAAGAAAACAGGATTTCAAAACCAGATTTCATGTAGAAATCTTGTTTTTATCTGGATTAAAACTTCAGTTTGTGTTGTTGAGTGGCTTCAGTATTTCTTTTAACCAAATCACCACCTTCATTTAAACCTTACAGAGTCAATTTGTGTCCGAGCTACAGACTGTATAAAACACAAAAAGCATTACATCTCTTTTAAAAGTGCTGCAGTGTTGGTTCTAAACCCTGCTTCTTACATGTAAACAGATAAGACAAATTAAAGTCATAGTTGTGCCAGCCAAATTTCCACTTGAATTGGGCTTTTTTTTTGTTCCCAGAGTCTGTCTTTTGTTTCCTGGCAAGTCACTGGTGGGCGGAAGGTCTGCCACAACTGCATATGCTTAAGCAGTCAACGAGAGGCGAAATATTAGCATCACCACATACCATCAGTCATGACTTCTTAGTAAACCAGCTCCTTGAAAACACCCTCTCCCTCTGTGGTGTAAATGCTGTTTAATTTTGATACCAAGCAGACCAAGTCCAAGCTCTTATTTTTCACTTATCTTATTTTATTTGACTTATTGAAACTTCTTCTTGATTGTACTTATATCTGGGTTGCTGTAACAACTGAATTTCCCCCGATAAAGTAATCTCTTATCTTATCTCTCTTCAACTTAGCTTCTCCTTAAAGCTGCTGTGGGGAACTTTTGATTTATATCAATTTTGGCGCCACATTGTGGACAAAGTGATACCTCTTATCTCTTGTTCTGTACAGTACAGTCATGGCCAAAAGTTTTGAGAATGATACAAGTATTACATTTTCACAAAGTCTGCTGCTTCAGGGTTTTTAGGTGTTTTTGTCAGATGTTTCTATGGAATAATGAAATACAATTAGAAGCATTTCATAAGTATCAAAAGCTTTTATTGAGAATTACACAGAATTCATGCAATAAGTCAATATTTGCAGTGTTGACCCTTCTTTTTCAAGACCTCTGCAATTCTCCCTGGCATGCTGTCAATCAACTTCTGGACCAAATCCTGACTGATGGCAGTCCATTCTTGCATAATCAATGCTTGGAGTTTGTCAGAATTTGTGGGTTTTTGATTGTCCACCCGCCTCTTGAGGATTGACCACAAGTTCTCAATGGGATTAAGATCTGGGGAGTTTCCTGGCCAAGGGCCCAAAATCTTAATGTTTTGTTCCCCGAGCCATTTTGTTATGACTTTTGCTTTATGGCAAGGTGCTCCATCATGCTGGAAAAGGCATTCTTCATCACCAAACTGCCCTTGGATGGTTGGGAGAAGTTGCTCTCGGAGGACGTTCTGGTACCATTCTTTATTCATGGCTGTGTTTTTAGGCAAGATTGTGAGAGAGCCCACTCCCTTGACCGAA
>NW_023260264.1:0-10000 GCF_009762535.1 Notolabrus celidotus | reverse complement strand
TCAGATGGTGTTGTGATCTTGGAGAGTCCAGCTCTTCCTGTGACAGAGGGAGATAAAGTGACTCTTCGCTGCTCCTACAAGACAAAAGAGGAATATAACTCTACATCAAAGTTTCCTGCAAGTTTCTTCAAAGACCAGGTCTTCATCGGTAATTATTCAGCAGGAGAGATGGTCCTGCCAACCGTGTCCCTGTCTGATGAAGGCTTCTATAAATGCAAACACCCCTCCAAGAAGGAGTCCCCGGAGAGCTGGCTGGCAGTGAGAGGTGAAATTCTGCTTTTGAGAGTTCTGCAGACATCACTTTATGTTTCATGTTTGACGCTCTTCTGGTTGTGTTCTTCTTCACAGCTCGGCCTCCACAGACCCTTACTGCTACTCCTACTCCTACTCCTCCTCCTCCTCCTCCTCCTTCTCTTTTTCACTTCATGTCTCTGTCCAAACTGGTGTGCATCATCCTGCTGTTCATGATCTACATAATCATACTCTTTGTGTGTGTACACATGTACCGCCGGAGGGCTCGAGGTAAGAACTTCCTGATACCTGTGTGTGATGGACATAGGCAAGGCAAGGCAGCTTTGTGAATTAAAATGAGTTAAGATAGGAAGGCAGTGTTAAATAAAAAGCTCTTAGTCTTTGATTTAAAAGAGGTGAGAGTTGGAGCAGACCTGCAGCTTTCAGGGAGTGTGTTCCAGATATGTGGTCCATAATGTTTCCTTCTGACTCTAGGGACTGAAAGCAGACCAGTACCTGATGACCTCAGAGGTCTACATGGTTCATACAGTAGCAGCAGATCAGCCTAAACCATTCAGGTCTTTATAAACCATCAGCAGGATTTTAAAGTCTATTCTCTGACAGACAGGAAGCCAGTGTAGGGATCTAAGAACTGGAGTGATGTGGTCTACTTTGTTGGTCCTTGTTAGGACTCGAGCAGCAGCATTCTGTATGAGCTGCAGGCGTCTGATGGACTCTTTAGGGAGTCCTGTAAAGACCCCGTTACAGTAGTCTAGTCTGCTAAAGATAAATGCATGGAGGAGTTTTTCTGCATCCTGCTGAGACATGAGTCCTTTAACCCTTGATATATTCTTAAGGTGATAGTAGGCGGACTTTGTAATGGTCTTAATGTGGCTGCTGAAATTAAGGTCTGAGTCTAAGACTACACCAAGGTTTCTGGCTTGGTTTGAACATTTTGTCTGTGCAGATTGGAGCTGAGCAGTAACCTTTAACCTTTCTTCCTTGGCTCCATAGTGTGTGTATGTGTGTGTGCGTGTGTGTGTGTGCGCGCGTGTGTGTGTGTGCGCGCGTATGTGTGCCATCAGAATGGTGTATGTTGCACACAACCTGAAATGATGTAAAATATGAAGTCTCAGTTTTAGAGACAGTTGGAATGATCAATAGTCTGAGAAGAGTATCCACAGAGTAATGATAGCTATGGTGATTAACCTCAACAAACATCATCAAGCTTAGAGACAGGCTGCGGTGACACATGCTGCAGCTTGTGGCTGGAAGGTGAACAGTTCTCACAGCAGCTGAAAAACCAGCTGAAAACAGGAAGTGAGACTGAATGTGTTAACGATAGACTGTATAAAAAATGGACGTAGTTTCCCTGTCGTCACCCGTCTGTTCCTGAGAGTTGTTTTGAAGCCAATCGTCGGCCTGAGCCATATTGGTCATGCAAAACTCAAGCAGGCAGAGTGTGACATAAAGAGGCGGAGTTTGAGCCTCCAACCAACAGCTATGTGTCAGTCATGTCCTTATTTGGGCAAAAACTCGTAATCTTAAAGGTGACATATCATGCAAAATGGACTTTTTAATGGTTCTCTCCCTGAAATATGTGTCCCTGTCTACAAACCCCCCGAAAATGAAAAGGATCCATTCTGCCCCTGTTCTGATTTCTCCACCTTTCTGTAAATGTGTGCTGAAACCAGCCGTTTCAGTTTTCAGTGTTTTTCATACGTCACAACGCCATCCGGTCTGTAACAGGAAGTCAGAGCTCGGAGCTTGTTCAGCCCATAGACTGTATAAAATACAACTCAACCCCTCCTCCGTTTTTCATTCCCTGCACACATGTGTGCTAACAAGGAGCTTAGGAGGGAGGCATGCTAGTTGTAGGCTGTCTTAATGAACACAAAGGTCGCTTTGACTCCCCACGTCTGCAGATTTGAAGATCTAGTGGAGGATTTTTAGTTTTCATGGAAAAGTGCTAGCGCTAGTTAGCATAGCCACATAGCTACATGTTGGTAGCTGTGTACCAAGACACACGTCTACATACTGATAAATAAAACAACAAGAAACACTAAATCTGTGACCAATGGTTCAGAAAGGTCCTGCTGCAGGCGCCTCTCTCCGTCAGGATCAGATTCTGGATCAGATTCAGACGGAGAAGTAACGCGGGTCTGTGAGCAGCCGTGTATATTCAGCCAACATGTAAACATTAGATCAACGTGCCGGACAGCCGAGGCCACGCCCACAGAAAACAGACTTTTCTGAGCAGGGCTGAAAAAGAGGGGTTTACAGGCAGACCAGAATCTGATTTCAAAGTGTTTTTATGAGCAATAAACTTTAAAGACATGTTTTGGGGACCTCTTAGACCAATATATGTTGATGACAAAGAGCAGAATATGTCACTTTTAATATCTCCTGAATCGTCGCATCAGAAAAAAAATGTGTGCCAATAGAGAGATTATCTACGTAGAGCCAAGACGTTTTTTTTTTAACCAGTCTGTAAACATGTTTATTTCTGCTGTAAAGATCGTCTTCTTTGAATGGGTGTGTATGTGGTTTCTGGTGTTTCTGCAGCTAGCCTCTAGTGGACGCTAGAGGTACTGCAGTTTTTAGCACTTCCGCATTGGGCTTCATATTTTGAGACCGGAGGTTGCTGCTTGGTGTTGACTGTGAAACTCTCTGTGTCTCTTTTTAAACTTCTCTTTCCTGTTTGTCCTGCAGCTCGAGCTGATGCCAAAAGACGAGATTCTGATCGCCTTCCACTGGAATGAAGACAAACAGAACCTCCTGATGAAGTCAACCAATGATAGTAGTCTGATTTTTATCCATCTAAGTTTTAAAGTTGTCTGTTCTCTAATTCTTCAATAATCAGCTTCATGCATTAGACTAAAAAAAGAGCTTGATGTTTTATCACTTGCATTTCTTTCTAGAACTACTTCAATCTGTACCTACAGTCATGGACCAAAGTATTGACACCATTGGAAATTTTCCAGAAAATACACATTTCCTCCCAGAAATTGATGCAATTACAAATGTTTTTGGTATGCATAAGTTTATTGCATTCACATACATTGGAACAACACAAAAAAAATGAAGAAAAAAGCCAAAAATGACATAATTTTGACAAGGACAATGACCCAAAGCATACCAAAAAAAAGCACCAAGAAATGGTTGGAGACAAAGCGCTGGAGAGTTCTGAAGTGGCCAGCAATGAGTCCAGATCTAAATCCCTTTGAACACCTGTGGAGAGATCTGCTGTTGAAAGAAGGCCCCCTTCAAATCTGAGAGACCTGGAGCAGTTTGCAAAAGAAGAGGGGTCCAAAGTTCCAGTTGAGAGGTGTAAGAAGCGTGTTGATGGTTATAGGAAGTGATTAGTTTCAGTTATTATTTACCAAGGGTGTGTGACCAAATGTTAAATTGAGGGTGCCAACAATTTGGGCTTTTTTCTTCTGTTTTTTTATGTTGTTCCAATCAATCATCAATCAATCAATCAACCTTTATTTGTATAGCGCCAAATTACAACAAACGTTATCTCAAGACTCTTTTACAAACAGAGCAGGTCTAGACCACTCTATGTCAAATTATGAACAGAGACCCAACACCAAGACAGGATCAGACTCAGTCTGACCCCACCTTAATCCACCATGAGCATTGCACATCACAGTATTTAGCTAGTTACAGTGGAGAGGACAAACTTCCTTTAACAGGCAGAAACCTCCAGCAGGACCAGACTCATGTTAGACACACATCTGCTTAGACTGAGTTGGGTCTTGAAAGTTAGTAACTTTAATGGGACAGGAAGAGTTAAAGTGAGAGACAGGCAGAGTGAGTAGAGAGAGGGAAAGACAGGAGAAGGAAGGAAAGAAAGAAGGGAAGAAAAAAGAAAAAAAGAGAGAGAAAGGAATGAAAGGAAAATGGAGTAAAAGAGTGAAAGAAATAAGGAAGAAAAAGATAAAAGAGAAAGAAAGAAGACAGAAACTAAGAAGGATGGGGAATGAAAGGAAAGAAAGAAAGAAAGAAAGAAAGAAAGAAAGAAAGAAAGAAAGAAAGAAAGAAAGAAAGAAAGAAAGGATGAATAGCAGACCCAAAAAAGGAATCTACAGCAGAGATCCAGAGGAACCTACGAGACAAGGGAGCTCAGGGACTCCAGAAAGGTCTATGGTTAGTTACTTTAATGGGACAGGAAGAGTTAAAGTAAGTGATGAGGGGTTTGGGGGGGAAGGGGGTGCGCTAGGATCCCAGTGTGTCAGTGCCCCAGTTCCCCCGACAGTCTAGGCCTATAGCAGCATAACTAAGACCTGGTCCAAGCCTGATCCAGGTCTAACTATAAGCTTTATCAAAAAGGAAAGTTTGAAGCCTACTCTTCAAAGTGGGGAGGGTGTCTGCCTCCCGGACCCTGACTGGCAGATGATTCAATGCACATGAATGCAATAACCATGTGTATACCAAAAACATTTGTAATTGCAAAAATTTCTGGGAGAAATTATGTTTCCTGGAAAAATTCCAGGGGTGCCAATACTTTCATCCATGACTATATACTACTGAATGTAAATTAAGAACTAATAAATGAATAAAAGGCTTTTGTTTAGATGTTTTATTGCTTTGGGGAAAGGAACCTCAGATGAACAAGACTTCATAAAGTCTCTTTAAAGCTGATATTTTATAACTGTTTATATTAATATCTCAGAGAGTCAGCTGTGAGGCAATAGAAGACTTGATTGTTATGACATCTGGTAAATCATTCTCTAAAATAAGCACACCTTGTTATCAGCTCTGAGCAGCTTGTTGTTTCAATGTTTACACAAGTGTCTTAAATAACTTCCTCATGCCACCTAGTGGGCATTTTGAGCCACTGTTACATTCTACTAACATAGTTGACAGAGCTGAATTAACAGAAACTTGAAACTGTTAGAATAAGACTTTAATATTCATGTGGACGTTGATAATGAAAGCCCCAGCATCCCGTTCATGTCCCTGCTGGACTCAAATGGCTTCTTACAGGTTGTAAACAAACCCACTCACCGTTTCAACCCCCCCTCTATCTTGTTCTGGTGTCTGGCCTTGAGTAACTTTCCATTTCCTCCAATCAGAGTCTACTCCGGGTATAATAAAAACCTGATAACTAGAAGTTTTTATGATAGTTCTGTATCAAAGTTCAAGGAGGCTATTTATTTACTGATAAAATGATAGCCTCGTTCCCCTTTGTGGAGATCTAAAGAAATATATTTGTATTATGAGGACGGGAGGTGTAAAACCGATCCTCTATTACTTGATACATAATGGGCTGACTAAATGCCTGATTGCACGTGATTTTGCGGACTCTGGTACACCATATAAGCATCCAGAGTGAGGTTAAGAGTACCAAGATTTGGGGTGCTGGTGGCCTAGTGTAAACTCACCTGGCCCTGTGGCCCTGTGACCCTGTGGCCCTGTGGCCCTGTGGCCCTGTGGCCCTGCGCCCCTGTGACCCTGCGGCCCTGTGACCCTGCGCCCCTGCGCCCCTGCGCCCCTGCGACCCTGCGCCCCTGCGCCCCTGTGACCCTGTGACCCCTGCGATGAGGACTGTGGCCTCTGTAGGTGGGGCGCTTAGACCGCTAGACCAGCGCTCCACCTTTCAATAGAAGAGAATAAAAACAACCCTAGGTTCCTCTTCAGGACTGTAGCCAGGATGACAGACAGTCATAGCTCCACTGAGCCGTGTATTCCTTTAGCCCTCAGCAGCAATGACTTTATGAGCTTCTTTAATAATAAAATCTTAAATCAAGCTGCTACAACTACTGATATCAGTCTCTCCATATTGTTACTTGTCTCTGTCTATCTCTCTTTCTGCATCTCCCTCTATCCCTCGTTCCAACTTGGGGTTCAAGGCAGACATCAGTCTAACATGAGTGTAGGAGCCAGTTGTATGGGTCCTTTGTTTACCACTAGATGGCGGTGTTTCTTTGTCAGAATATGTTGGCTTTGCATGTCTGCTACTGATCACCAGGTGATATTAATGAGGGCAGGGGAGCCCAGTCTTAGTTGGAAGGTGAGGAGAGCACACGGTTCTCAGCATACATATGCAGACAAGCTGAATCTACAAAAACTGGACCATGTGAGTCCAGTAAGTATCTTCCCTGCAATAAATGGGAACATCACCCAAAAAGGTTGGTTTTGGACATCAACTTAATTGTTCTGTGTGTTTGAATATATGTAAGGAACATCCACATCACCTCCACAAGTGACTGAAAGACAGACCAAGGACAGTCACTACAATCAGTCTGGTCCTGCTAGGCAAGGCAAGGCAAGGCAGCTTTATTTGTATAGTGCATTTCATACATGAGGGCAACTCAATGTGCTTTACATTAAAACATTAAAAGCATTGGAAACATTCAGACAAGCATAAAAGAGCACAATTAAAATGACAAATGGTATTTAAAGTGAGTTAAAATAATCTAAGATAGGAAGGCAGTGTTAAATAAAAAGGTCTTAATCTTTGATTTAAAAGAGGTGAGAGTTGGAGCAGACCTGCAGCTTTCAGGGAGTGTGTTCCAGATATGTGGAGCATAATGACTAAACGCTGCTTCACCATGTTTCCTTCTGACTCTAAGGACTGAAAGCAGACCAGGACCTGATGACCTCAGAGGTCCACATGGTTCATAAAGTAGTAGCAGATCAGCCTAAACCATTCAGGTCTTTATAAACCATCAGCAGGATTTTAAAGTCTATTCTCTGACAGACAGGAAGCCAGTGTAGAGATCTAAGAACTGGAGTGATGTGGTCTACTTTGTTGGTCCTTGTTAGGACTCGAGCAGCAGCATTCTGTATGAGCTGCAGGCGTCTGATGGACTCTTTAGGGAGTCCTGTAAAGACCCCGTTACAGTAGTCTAGTCTGCTAAAGATAAATGCATGGATGAGTTTTTCTGCATCCTGCTGAGACATGAGTCCTTTAATCCTTGATATATTCTGAAGGTGATAGTAGGCGGACTTTGTAATGGTCTTAATGTGGCTGCTGAAATGAAGGTCTGAGTCTAAGACTACACCAAGGTTTCTGGCTTGGTTTGAACATTTCATCTGTGCAGATTGGAGCTGAGCAGTAACCTTTAACCTTTCTTCCTCCAAAAACAATCATTTCAGTTTTTTCTTTGTTTAACTGAAGAAAGTTCTGACTCATCCAGTCATTGATTTGTTCAATGCATTTACTCAGTGTTTGTATGGGACTATAATCCCCTGGTGACTACTACATTTGGCTTAGTGTTGAGCAAGTTTGATGAGGTGTTTAAAAAAACACCTTCAAGTATTCAAATGAAGAAAACATATCTCCCTTTTTCCTCTTCATGAACATAGATCTGTAAAGCTGTTCAGTGAAAATGTTGTGATTCAAGTAAGAGGCTTTCAATAGCTGCCCTGATGGATCAGACCTCTGTTAGTGATTCTGAAAACAGTTTTCAAGTGTTGTTTTTGGTGTTTAGTGTGATATTATTAGGTCCCTAAGTCAGAGCATTGCTAAAAATCGATCAAATGTTTCCCTGAGTTTCTTTCGTTTCTCCGTCTTTGCTCTGTTGAGGCGTTCAGGTTTTCTTGTTCTTGCATCTCCGTGTTGTTCCCATCTGCCATGTTTGGGTTGTTCCCATCTTTTCCTGTCAGGGGATAAAGGGAGAAGATTTTACAAAGAAGATGCTGAAACTTCATTCTTAAGTTCAAAAACTGCACTCAGAGCTTTATTTAGTTTTCCCTTTTTTAATGGAAACACAGGATGAGTTAGTCTCTGCTTTGGATTCTAATTTATATAAACACCTGCTCATTATACTCCAATTAACTCAAATGTTCTCCAGCAGGACAGAACTCATCTTTGGAGTATATTTACTTTAGTTGAGACCACTAGGTGGAGCCATTGCTCATGATATGGATACAGCTCCATGGAATTAAAGCCAGTTGATTGACCTGCATGTAAATAGTATTTTAATGGTTTCTGTTGTTTCTACTACAGCGATGGAGTGGCGACCCGTCCAGGGTGAACCTGCTGGGTGGCAGTAAGTTTAAGTTGTATTATTTGTAAAGGGAAACAATGTGGAGAAGATCAGATTAACAGATGATCTGAAGGGGAAAAGGAAAACTAACAAGCTGTACTGCACTTTGTTTACTTCACTGTCATTGATTATGTCATTACTTTTACTGTGGGCATTCCAATGCACCCACAGCTTTCAGCTATGACTCAACCACCAGAGATAAATGCACACCCAGCCATCATAAACTGTTACAACTGTGAATGAACTCACACCTTACTGTGTGAGTGAAGAAAACAGGTTCAACCTCTGGAAACAGACATGGTAAATCAGGTCATCCAACTTAGCATGTGCCACGCCACGAGGGGAAGCTGTGGTTGATAAGAGTCCACCAGGAAATGAACGATGATTGGCCACCCTGGTTGCATCAAGAGAATCCTTGATCAATGAGTGGCTTTGTCATGTTACAACTATTTGACTCATGATGAAACAGCCTGCTGTTTTCCTTTGTACTCTACAGTCATGACTGTGGACTCTTCATGAGTCCTCCTGGATTTAATAAAATAGAGATGGCGAGTAGAAGAAGAAGCTGCTCTCTCTGCCTGTAGTATCATAAACAAACACTGCTGCTGCTTCATGCCTCTGTATGCTACTCCTCCACTCACCCCCTCACTGAAACTATGGATGTCTGGGTTTATTCTATTTTATTCTTTTATTTATTTGTTTGTTTGTTTAATATTTGTTTCAAAAATGAGGCTCATGATGGATTCAGCTCAATCTCCTCTATCAGGGTTAGTGAAGGAGGGAATTCAGGGTATGATGAACTCGCCTCATCGTTTAGGTCTCTGCTCTGCAGTGTCATGTGTTATGAATTGGTGCTATGTAAAAACAAGATGATTGTTAAAGATTGACTGAAGTGAAATACTATAAATATTGAAAACTGATCGAATGGACCCCGACAGAGATCCAAACTGGGCCTTGCATATAGCCTGGCTCCAGAGTCAAGATGGGATGTCAGGATGGTCCCATGGTTTTTATATTCTTCCTGCTGATGTCACAAAGTTTCTCTCTTTCTTTGGACGCCTATAAAACAAATATCTGGGCTCTTTGACCAGCCAGGTGTGCATTACATGACACCGCAGCTTTACAGCTTTTTCCACTTGTTTTTTCGGACTTAACACACTGGAAAAATGTCCCTCCAAAAACAAGAAAAAAAACTTATTTCACAGAACTTTTACCTTGAAATAAGCAACAAAATCTGCCTATAGAACAAGGGAAAATTTGCTTTGTAAGATTTCTTAAAATAAGACGTAATATTTAGAAAACTGTGATCTTAAAATGATCAGGGGAAAGTTATTTTAAGTAATATTGTCCCAGTATTTTAAAGCTTAGTGTCTCAGAATAAGACAGGAATGATAACAATTAATATTTTTTCACTAAACTTCTTCATTTGAGATATATTCACCTTAATCGAGTTGTATATCTAGCAGCACTTCTCTAGGTGTAAGACCATCTTGTTCTTGAAATAAGATGACAAAGTTGAATTGTGTCATAATGAGATGTAATGTCTTCTCATAGTGAGCTGGATATACTAATATTCAGTCATGTTGTTCTTTAGGAGAAGACAGCTCTGCTCTAAAGGAGCTGTTTCATTGTGTGCATGGAGTTTGAGGAGGAAGATTTCTATCTGATTAAAGAAACAGTGTCTGAAACTGAAAACCCACCCTTAAAACAACTCTCTTTCTTTCTTTCTTTCTTTCTTTTCTTTCTTTCTTTCTTTCGTCTTCATTCTC
>NW_023260263.1:0-21769 GCF_009762535.1 Notolabrus celidotus | reverse complement strand
AAGACAATAAATATACAAAATACACACACCTTGTTTCTTTTTAAGTCATTTTATTTGTACTATTTTATATCATTTTATTTTTGTATGTCATTTTCAAAATCATTTTCATAAAGTGAATTTTTTATTTATTTGTCTTTTTCAAAAAATATTTCAATATCATTTTATTTGTATTATTTTGTACATCATTTAATTTTTATTTATGTCTTTTAAAAAATATTATTTTTATATCATTACATTTTTTATTTATTTATTCATAAATTAATTCTAAATCATTCAATGTTTTTATTTTATTTTGTATTGTTTTTTAATATATAGAGATCATTTTATTGTAGTACTCTATCATTTATTTTTATGTCATTCTATATATTTTTTTACATATTATTTTATCATTTAACTTTGATTTTTTTCCCTTTAAGTCTTTTTTTCATCTTGATGTTATTTGAGAACCGATTCACAGTTGGGAGCCGTTCTTCTATGCAGATTGTCCTCGCTGCCTTCACGTGTCCCCTCGTGAGTCTTTGGTACACTTTGTTTATGTTTACATTGTTTTGATGTGGATTCAGTCAATGAGCTGAGCTCCTGTTTGTAAAGTAGTTCAGGTGTAGAAACCCCAGAGGGGTTTACTCAGGCGGCTTAGAATACTACCAAGCCGGATTTGCAGTTATCGAGGTACCTTCAGGGTTAACTGTGGATCTTCAGGACTACCAAGGTGGTTCCTGTTTTACCAGAGTAGATCACCATGGTTACTCATGCTGAACTCCTGTATGATTTTATATCTAAATACTGATGACAGAGTTATTATAGTCAGATATATCTAATGATCAATAAACAGAGTTATTATAGTCTTTTGAACGGCTCCTCAAGATCCGGTTCCCTTCAAAGAGCCGTAAATCCTCAACTGGAGCAAAGGTCACAGGCTAACCCTCCCCACAGGAAGCTAGTGATGAACAGGTACAGAGTTCAACTCTGTGAACATGTCTGAATGAAAGCAAAGCCCTTTCTATGTTTGCAGGGATTTCTACCTGCAGCCAGGCTGCCTGCTGCCACTCTGTGAGCTTAGCATACATTTAGCCACATAGGAGCTGTCAGCTGTTAACACTAGAGATCAATAACTTAACAAGCTAGCTGGGAGCATCCAGGGCTCCTTTAACCTCAGTTCAAATGATCTCTGCTGTCAAACTGTCAAACACCAGTAACCTTCTCTCTCTGTGTATAAAGTGGATCCACAGCAGCAGTAACCTTCTCTCTGTGTAAAGTGGATCCACAGCAGCAGTAACCTTATCTCTGTGTAAAGTGGATCCACAGCAGCAGTAACCTTCTCTCTCTCTGTGTATAAAGTGGATCCACAGCAGCAGTAACCTTCTCTGTGTATAAAGTGGATCCACAGCAGCAGTAACCTTCTCTCTCTCTGTGTATAAAGTGGATCCACAGCAGCAGCAACCTTCTCTCTGTGTGTATAAAGTGGATCCACAGCAGCAGTAACCTTCTCTCTCTGTGTATAAAGTGGATCCACAGCAGCAGCAACCTTCTCTCTGTGTGTATAAAGTGGATCCACAGCAGCAGTAACCTTCTCTCTGTGTATAAAGTGGATCCACAGCAGCAGTAACCTTCTCTCTCTGTATAAAGTGGATCCACAGCAGCAGTAACCTTCTCTCTGTATAAAGTGGATCCACAGCAGCAGTAACCTTCTCTCTGTGTAAAGTGGATCCACAGCAGCAGTAACCTTCTCTCTCTCTCTGTGTATAAAGTGGATCCACAGCAGCAGTAACCTTCTCTGTGTATAAAGTGGATCCACAGCAGCAGTAACCTTCTCTCTGTATAAAGTGGATCCACAGCAGCAGTAACCTTCTCTCTGTGTAAAGTGGATCCACAGCAGCAGTAACCTTCTCTCTGTGTAAAGTGGATCCACAGCAGCAGTAACCTTCTCTGTGTATAAAGTGGATCCACAGCAGCAGTAACCTTCTCTCTGTATAAAGTGGATCCACAGCAGCAGTAACCTTCTCTCTGTGTAAAGTGGATCCACAGCAGCAGTAACCTTCTCTGTGTATAAAGTGGATCCACAGCAGCAGTAACCTTCTCTGTGTATAAAGTGGATCCACAGCAGCAGTAACCTTCTCTCTCTGTGTAAAGTGGATCCACAGCAGCAGTAACCTTCTCTCTGTGTGTAAAGTGGATCCACAGCAGCAGTAACCTTCTCTCTGTGTAAAGTGGATCCACAGCAGCAGTAACCTTCTCTCTCTCTCTGTGTATAAAGTGGATCCACAGCAGCAGTAACCTTCTCTCTCTCTCTGTGTATAAAGTGGATCCACAGCAGCAGTAACCTTCTCTCTCTCTCTGTGTATAAAGTGGATCCACAGCAGCAGTAACCTTCTCTCTCTCTCTGTGTGTAAAGTGGATCCACAGCAGCAGTAACCTTCTCTCTCTCTCTGTGTATAAAGTGGATCCACAGCAGCAGTAACCTTCTCTGTGTAAAGTGGATCCACAGCAGCAGTAACCTTCTCTCTCTCTCTGTGTATAAAGTGGATCCACAGCAGCAGTAACCTTCTCTCTGTGTATAAAGTGGATCCACAGCAGCAGTAACCTTATCTCTCTGTGTAAAGTGGATCCACAGCAGCAGTAACCTTCTCTCTGTGTAAAGTGGATCCACAGCAGCAGTAACCTTCTCTCTGTGTAAAGTGGATCCACAGCAGCAGTAACCTTCTCTCTCTCTCTCTGTATAAAGTGGATCCACAGCAGCAGTAACCTTCTCTCTGTATAAAGTGGATCCACAGCAGCAGTAACCTTCTCTCTCTCTGTGTGTAAAGTGGATCCACAGCAGCAGTAACCTTCTCTCTCTGTGTAAAGTGGATCCACAGCAGCAGTAACCTTCTCTCTCTGTGTATAAAGTGGATCCACAGCAGCAGTAACCTTCTCTCTGTGTAAAGTGGATCCACAGCAGCAGTAACCTTCTCTCTCTGTGTATAAAGTGGATCCACAGCAGCAGTAACCTTATCTCTCTGTGTAAAGTGGATCCACAGCAGCAGTAACCTTCTCTCTGTGTATAAAGTGGATCCACAGCAGCAGTAACCTTCTCTCTGTGTAAAGTGGATCCACAGCAGCAGTAACCTTCTCTCTCTGTGTATAAAGTGGATCCACAGCAGCAGCAACCTTCTCTCTGTATAAAGTGGATCCACAGCAGCAGTAACCTTCTCTCTCTGTGTATAAAGTGGATCCACAGCAGCAGTAACCTTCTCTCTCTGTGTATAAAGTGGATCCACAGCAGCAGCAACCTTCTCTCTGTGTAAAGTGGATCCACAGCAGCAGTAACCTTCTCTCTCTGTGTATAAAGTGGATCCACAGCAGCAGTAACCTTCTCTCTGTATAAAGTGGATCCACAGCAGCAGTAACCTTCTCTCTGTGTGTAAAGTGGATCCACAGCAGCAGTAACCTTCTCTGTGTATAAAGTGGATCCACAGCAGCAGTAACCTTATCTCTCTGTATAAAGTGGATCCACAGCAGCAGTAAACTTCTCTCTCTGTGTAAAGTGGATCCACAGCAGCAGTAACCTTCTCTCTCTCTGTGTAAAGTGGATCCACAGCAGCAGTAACCTTATCTCTCTGTATAAAGTGGATCCACAGCAGCAGTAACCTTCTCTCTTTGTGTAAAGTGGATCCACAGCAGCAGTAACCTTCTCTCTGTGTAAAGTGGATCCACAGCAGCAGTAACCTTCTCTCTGTGTAAAGTGGATCCACAGCAGCAGTAACCTTCTCTCTCTCTGTATAAAGTGGATCCACAGCAGCAGTAACCTTCTCTCTCTCTGTGTGTATAAAGTGGATCCACAGCAGCAGTAACCTTCTCTCTCTGTGTGTATAAAGTGGATCCACAGCAGCAGTAACCTTCTCTCTGTGTAAAGTGGATCCACAGCAGCAGTAACCTTATCTCTCTGTGTATAAAGTGGATCCACAGCAGCAGTAAACTTCTCTCTGTGTAAAGTGGATCCACAGCAGCAGTAACCTTCTCTCTGTGTAAAGTGGATCCACAGCAGCAGTAAACTTCTCTCTGTGTAAAGTGGATCCACAGCAGCAGTAACCTTCTCTCTGTGTAAAGTGGATCCACAGCAGCAGTAACCTTCTCTCTCTCTGTATAAAGTGGATCCACAGCAGCAGTAACCTTATCTCTGTGTAAAGTGGATCCACAGCAGCAGTAACCTTCTCTGTGTATAAAGTGGATCCACAGCAGCAGTAAACTTCTCTCTCTCTGTGTATAAAGTGGATCCACAGCAGCAGTAACCTTCTCTCTGTGTATAAAGTGGATCCACAGCAGCAGTAACCTTCTCTCTGTGTAAAGTGGATCCACAGCAGCAGTAACCTTCTCTCTGTGTAAAGTGGATCCACAGCAGCAGTAACCTTCTCTCTCTCTCTGTGTAAAGTGGATCCACAGCAGCAGTAACCTTCTCTCTGTGTATAAAGTGGATCCACAGCAGCAGTAACCTTCTCTCTGTGTAAAGTGGATCCACAGCAGCAGTAACCTTCTCTCTGTGTAAAGTGGATCCACAGCAGCAGTAACCTTCTCTCTCTCTCTGTGTAAAGTGGATCCACAGCAGCAGCAGCAGCTCGTACCTGTTGAGCCTGACAGAGCGCCAGGGAGCGGACACCTTCAGGGCTACGCCGGCCATCGAGGTCCAGAGACGGGGGTCCAGAGGGCAGGAGGACGGAGAGATGATCAGGAGAGTTCAGGTGTGACCCTGCACTGAGCTAACTGTGGAGCTGAACAGCAGCTATTTATTATGCTACTGCTGCTTCTTCTTCTGCTGCTGCTGCTGCTTCTTCTTCGTGGGCTTTTTTTTTGGCAGTTGACAAAACGTCTGGGCGCATTACCGCCACCTACTGGTGTGGAGTGATAACAGGAGCGTTTCAGACAGGAACACTTCATTCAGTGCTTGACTCTTCCTAGTTCCACAGTCACTTTCACTGTCCTCTGCCTGCTTTAGTCAATTCTATTTTCCTAAAGTGACAGATAAATATAATTTCACAGCCTGCCACATCATGTCATACTACCACTTTAAGAAAATGAACACACACAGAATACATTCAGAAATATTTGATCATACACATACATGATAATTCATGTACAGAAATTATTTGATCATAAAATTTTTTTTGTAATTCACAGTCATTCCCATAACAGACACAAAAATTCAATGCATCACATTATGGGGGCGGGGGTAGCTCAGTCCATAGGGACTTGGCTTGGGAACCGAAGGGTCACCGGCTCGAGTCCCAGTATGGATGAAGTTTGGCAAGTGGACTGGTGGCTGGAGAGGTGCTGGTTCACTTACCTGGGCACTGCCGAGGTGCCCTTGAGCAAGGCACCGGACCCCCAACTAATCGGCGTGCGCTGGTTGACGGCAGTATCCTCACTCTGACATTTCTCCCAAAGTGCATGTCCACTGCATGTGTGTGTGTGTGTGTGTGCATGATTGTATGTATATATACAACAAAAAACTGTGCGTGTAGCATGATGAAAAAAACAACACGAGTGGAAAAAAATTGAATGTCCCCCGTGGGGATTAATAAAGTACGTTTCTTCTTCTTCTTATGTGGTTAAGATCCAGCTGCCTGTGATGACACACCTGGACAGCAGGTGGTTTCGTGTGCACATGAAGCTTCGAGAGATGAACCCTTTCTCGAACCAATTGGCTCAAGTGGTTCGATGCCTCATGAGGCTTCATCTCACCAGCTGGGCGAGCTGGGCCTCCGGACTTCTTGTTGACTGCTCAGTTTACGCTGTTTACACTATTCATGCTGTTTATCACTTATTAGCCTTTTGGCTCTTTGTAGTCGCTCTATTTTGTCAACAAAAAATCGTGGCAAAGACTGTTATGTTTTGCTTAAAGGGGACATATCACGCTTTTTTCATCAACATATATTGGTCTAAGAGGTCCCCAAAACATGTCTTTAAAGTTTATGCTCAAAAAAACACTTTGAAATCAGATTTTGGCATGCCTGAAAATTCCTTTTCTTCAGCAGTCATCAGAACACTCTGTTTTCCCTCTGACCACGCCCCCTCAGGAAGTGGATGTGCCTCGGCTCTCCAGCACGTTGATCTAATGTTTCCATGTTGGCTGAATATACACGGCTGCTCAGAGATCGCGTTACTTCAACCCTCTGAATCTGATCCTGATGGAGAGGCGCCTGCAGCAGGACCTTTCTGAAGGATTGGTCCCAGATTTAGTGTTTCTTGTTGTTTTATTTATCAGTATGTAGACGTGTGTCTTGGTACAAAGCTACGAACATGTAGCTATGTGGCTATGCTAACTAGCGCTAGCACTTATCCATGATAAATAAAAATCATCCACTAGATCTTCAAATCTGCAGACGTGGGGAGTAAAACCGATCTCTGCCAGAAAGGCAGCAGGACCTTTTATGAAGGATTGGTCACAGATTTAGTGTTTCTTGCGGTTTGATTTGCCAGTATGTCGACGTGTGTCTTGGTACACAGCTACAGCTACAGCTACAGCTATGAACATGTAGCTATGTGGCTATGCTAATTAGCGCTAGCACTTATCCATGATAAGTAAAAATCATCCACTAGATCTTCAAATCTGCTGACGTGGGGAGTCAAAGCGACCTTTGTGTTTATTAAGACAGCCTACAACTAGCATGCCTCCCTCCTAAGCTCCTTGTTAGCACACATGTGTGCAGGGAATGAAAAACGGAGGAGGGGTTGAGTTGTATTTTATACAGTCTATGGGCTGAACAAGCTCCGAGCTCTGACTCCGTGACAGACCGGATATTGTTGTTACGTAACAAAAACACGGAAGTCTGAAACGGCTCGTTTCACACACATTTACAGAAAGGTGGAGAAATCAGAACAGGGGCAGAATGGATTTTTTTCATTCTCGGGGGGTTTGTAGACAGGGACACATATTTCAGGTAAAAAACCATTAAAAAGTCAATTTTGCATGATATGTCACCTTTAAAACATAAAGACGTGGGCTTTATAAACACAGACTTTTAATGTCACTCGTAGTATAGTTTTAACATACAACGTCGCAGTATTGCAGGTAACTTCTTCTACAACTCTATCTCAGTGTAACCATAGCAATATGTACTTAACAGGTCATGGTACTTAGCACTGACACCTAGTGGCTAGAAGTAGTAACAACTCCTATCACTACAAAGACAACCATCATCAGACTGTGCAGCGGATCAAGAGACGAATGAGGAAGTGAATGAATGGAGCGGAGTTAGAGCATGGAGGTAAGCGCTGGCTGTAAACTCTGGAGGAGACGCTGGAGGAGACGCTGGAGGAGACGCTGGAGGAGACGCTGGAGGAGACGCTGGAGGAGACGCTGGAGGAGACGCTGGAGGAGACGCTGGCTGTAAACTCTGGAGGAGACGCTGGAGGAGACGCTGGAGGAGACGCTGGAGGAGACGCTGGAGGAGACGCTGGCTGTAAACTCTGGAGGAGACGCTGGAGGAGACGCTGGAGGAGACGCTGGCTGTAAACTCTGGAGGAGACGCTGGAGGAGACGCTGGAGGAGACGCTGGCTGTAAACTCTGGAGGAGACGCTGGAGGAGACGCTGGAGGAGACGCTGGCTGTAAACTCTGGAGGAGACGCTGGAGGAGACGCTGGCTGTAAACTCTGGAGGAGACGCTGGAGGAGACGCTGGAGGGGACGCTGGAGGAGACGCTGGAGGAGACGCTGGCTGTAAACTCTGGAGGAGACGCTGGAGGAGACGCTGGAGGAGACGCTGGCTGTAAACTCTGGAGGAGACGCTGGAGGAGACGCTGGCTGTAAACTCTGGAGGAGACGCTGGAGGAGACGCTGGAGGAGACGCTGGCTGTAAACTCTGGAGGAGACGCTGGAGGAGACGCTGGAGGGGACGCTGGAGGAGACGCTGGAGGAGACGCTGGCTGTAAACTCTGGAGGAGACGCTGGAGGAGACGCTGGAGGAGACGCTGGCTGTAAACTCTGGAGGAGACGCTGGAGGAGACGCTGGAGGGGACGCTGGAGGAGACGCTGGAGGAGACGCTGGAGGAGACGCTGGCTGTAAACTCTGGAGGAGACGCTGGAGGAGACGCTGGAGGAGACGCTGGCTGTAACTCTGGAGGAGACGCTGGAGGAGACGCTGGAGGAGACGCTGGCTGTAAACTCTGGAGGAGACGCTGGAGGAGACGCTGGCTGTAACTCTGGAGGAGACGCTGGAGGAGACGCTGGAGGAGACGCTGGAGGAGACGCTGGCTGTAAACTCTGGAGGAGACGCTGGAGGAGACGCTGGAGGGGACGCTGGAGGAGACGCTGGAGGAGACGCTGGCTGTAAACTCTGGAGGAGACGCTGGAGGAGACGCTGGAGGAGACGCTGGCTGTAAACTCTGGAGGAGACGCTGGAGGAGACGCTGGAGGGGACGCTGGAGGAGACGCTGGAGGAGACGCTGGAGGAGACGCTGGAGGAGACGCTGGCTGTAAACTCTGGAGGAGACGCTGGCTGTAAACTCTGGAGGAGACGCTGGAGGAGACGCTGGAGGAGACGCTGGCTGTAAACTCTGGAGGAGACGCTGGAGGAGACGCTGGAGGGGACGCTGGAGGAGACGCTGGAGGAGACGCTGGCTGTAAACTCTGGAGGAGACGCTGGAGGAGACGCTGGAGGAGACGCTGGCTGTAAACTCTGGAGGAGACGCTGGAGGAGACGCTGGAGGGGACGCTGGAGGAGACGCTGGAGGAGACGCTGGAGGAGACGCTGGCTGTAAACTCTGGAGGAGACGCTGGAGGAGACGCTGGAGGAGACGCTGGCTGTAAACTCTGGAGGAGACGCTGGAGGAGACGCTGGAGGAGACGCTGGCTGTAAACTCTGGAGGAGACGCTGGAGGAGACGCTGGCTGTAAACTCTGGAGGAGACGCTGGAGGAGACGCTGGAGGAGACGCTGGCTGTAAACTCTGGAGGAGACGCTGGAGGAGACGCTGGAGGGGACGCTGGAGGAGACGCTGGAGGAGACGCTGGCTGTAAACTCTGGAGGAGACGCTGGAGGAGACGCTGGAGGAGACGCTGGCTGTAAACTCTGGAGGAGACGCTGGAGGAGACGCTGGAGGGGACGCTGGAGGAGACGCTGGAGGAGACGCTGGAGGAGACGCTGGCTGTAAACTCTGGAGGAGACGCTGGAGGAGACGCTGGAGGAGACGCTGGCTGTAAACTCTGGAGGAGACGCTGGAGGAGACGCTGGAGGAGACGCTGGCTGTAAACTCTGGAGGAGACGCTGGAGGAGACGCTGGCTGTAAACTCTGGAGGAGACGCTGGAGGAGACGCTGGCTGTAAACTCTGGAGGAGACGCTGGAGGAGACGCTGGAGGAGACGCTGGCTGTAAACTCTGGAGGAGACGCTGGAGGAGACGCTGGCTGTAAACTCTGGAGGAGACGCTGGAGGAGACGCTGGAGGAGACGCTGGAGGAGACGCTGGCTGTAAACTCTGGAGGAGACGCTGGAGGAGACGCTGGAGGAGACGCTGGCTGTAAACTCTGGAGGAGACGCTGGAGGAGACGCTGGAGGAGACGCTGGCTGTAAACTCTGGAGGAGACGCTGGAGGAGACGCTGGAGGAGACGCTGGAGGAGACGCTGGCTGTAAACTCTGGAGGAGACGCTGGAGGAGACGCTGGAGGAGACGCTGGCTGTAAACTCTGGAGGAGACGCTGGAGGAGACGCTGGAGGAGACGCTGGAGGAGACGCTGGAGGAGACGCTGGCTGTAAACTCTGGAGGAGACGCTGGAGGAGACGCTGGAGGAGACGCTGGAGGAGACGCTGGCTGTAAACTCTGGAGGAGACGCTGGAGGAGACGCTGGAGGAGACGCTGGAGGAGACGCTGGAGGAGACGCTGGCTTGTAAACTCTGGAGGAGACGCTGGAGGAGACGCTGGAGGAGACGCTGGAGGAGACGCTGGAGGAGACGCTGGAGGAGACGCTGGAGGAGACGCTGGCTGTAAACTCTGGAGGAGACGCTGGAGGAGACGCTGGAGGAGACGCTGGAGGAGACGCTGGAGGAGACGCTGGCTGTAAACTCTGGAGGAGACGCTGGAGGAGACGCTGGAGGAGACGCTGGAGGAGACGCTGGAGGGGACGCTGGAGGAGACGCTGGCTGTAAACTCTGGAGGAGACGCTGGAGGAGACGCTGGAGGAGACGCTGGAGGGGACGCTGGAGGAGACGCTGGAGGAGACGCTGGCTGTAAACTCTGGAGGAGACGCTGGAGGAGACGCTGGCTGTAAACTCTGGAGGAGACGCTGGAGGAGACGCTGGAGGGACGCTGGAGGAGACGCTGGAGGAGACGCTGGCTGTAAACTCTGGAGGAGACGCTGGAGGAGACGCTGGAGGAGACGCTGGCTGTAAACTCTGGAGGAGACGCTGGAGGAGACGCTGGAGGAGACGCTGGAGGAGACGCTGGAGGAGACGCTGGAGGAGACGCTGGCTGTAAACTCTGGAGGAGACGCTGGAGGAGACGCTGGAGGAGACGCTGGAGGAGACGCTGGCTGTAAACTCTGGAGGAGACGCTGGAGGAGACGCTGGAGGAGACGCTGGAGGAGACGCTGGCTGTAAACTCTGGAGGAGACGCTGGAGGAGACGCTGGAGGAGACGCTGGCTGTAAACTCTGGAGGAGACGCTGGAGGAGACGCTGGAGGAGACGCTGGCTGTAAACTCTGGAGGAGACGCTGGAGGAGACGCTGGAGGGGACGCTGGAGGAGACGCTGGAGGAGACGCTGGCTGTAAACTCTGGAGGAGACGCTGGAGGAGACGCTGGAGGAGACGCTGGCTGTAAACTCTGGAGGAGACGCTGGAGGAGACGCTGGCTGTAAACTCTGGAGGAGACGCTGGAGGAGACGCTGGAGGAGACGCTGGAGGAGACGCTGGCTGTAAACTCTGGAGGAGACGCTGGAGGGGACGCTGGAGGAGACGCTGGAGGAGACGCTGGCTGTAAACTCTGGAGGAGACGCTGGAGGAGACGCTGGAGGAGACGCTGGCTGTAAACTCTGGAGGAGACGCTGGAGGAGACGCTGGAGGGGACGCTGGCTGTAAACTCTGGAGGAGACGCTGGAGGAGACGCTGGAGGAGACGCTGGCTGTAAACTCTGGAGGAGACGCTGGAGGAGACGCTGGAGGAGACGCTGGCTGTAAACTCTGGAGGAGACGCTGGAGGAGACGCTGGCTGTAAACTCTGGAGGAGACGCTGGAGGAGACGCTGGAGGAGACGCTGGAGGAGACGCTGGCTGTAAACTCTGGAGGAGACGCTGGAGGAGACGCTGGAGGGGACGCTGGAGGAGACGCTGGAGGAGACGCTGGCTGTAAACTCTGGAGGAGACGCTGGAGGAGACGCTGGAGGGAGACGCTGGCTGTAAACTCTGGAGGAGACGCTGGAGGAGACGCTGGAGGGGACGCTGGAGGAGACGCTGGAGGAGACGCTGGCTGTAAACTCTGGAGGAGACGCTGGAGGAGACGCTGGAGGAGACGCTGGCTGTAAACTCTGGAGGAGACGCTGGAGGAGACGCTGGAGGAGACGCTGGCTGTAAACTCTGGAGGAGACGCTGGAGGAGACGCTGGAGGAGACGCTGGAGGAGACGCTGGCTGTAAACTCTGGAGGAGACGCTGGAGGAGACGCTGGAGGAGACGCTGGCTGTAAACTCTGGAGGAGACGCTGGAGGAGACGCTGGAGGAGACGCTGGAGGAGACGCTGGAGGAGACGCTGGAGGAGACGCTGGCTGTAAACTCTGGAGGAGACGCTGGAGGAGACGCTGGAGGAGACGCTGGAGGAGACGCTGGAGGAGACGCTGGCCTGTAAACTCTGGAGGAGACGCTGGAGGAGACGCTGGAGGAGACGCTGGAGGAGACGCTGGAGGAGACGCTGGCTGTAAACTCTGGAGGAGACGCTGGAGGAGACGCTGGAGGAGACGCTGGCTGTAAACTCTGGAGGAGACGCTGGAGGAGACGCTGGAGGAGACGCTGGAGGAGACGCTGGAGGAGACGCTGGCTGTAAACTCTGGAGGAGACGCTGGAGGAGACGCTGGAGGAGACGCTGGAGGAGACGCTGGAGGAGACGCTGGCTGTAAACTCTGGAGGAGACGCTGGAGGAGACGCTGGAGGAGACGCTGGAGGAGACGCTGGAGGGGACGCTGGAGGAGACGCTGGCTGTAAACTCTGGAGGAGACGCTGGAGGAGACGCTGGAGGAGACGCTGGAGGAGACGCTGGAGGGGACGCTGGAGGAGACGCTGGAGGAGACGCTGGCTGTAAACTCTGGAGGAGACGCTGGAGGAGACGCTGGAGGAGACGCTGGAGGAGACGCTGGAGGATGACGCTGCTGTAAACTCTGGAGGAGACGCTGAGGAGACGCTGGCGGAGACGCTGGCTGTAAACTCTGGAGGAGACGCTGGAGGAGACGCTGGAGGGGACGCTGGAGGAGACGCTGGAGGAGACGCTGGAGGAGACGCTGGCTGTAAACTCTGGAGGAGACGCTGGAGGAGACGCTGGAGGAGACGCTGTCTGTAAACTCTGGAGGAGACGCTGGAGGAGACGCTGGAGGAGACGCTGGAGGAGACGCTGGCTGTAAACTCTGGAGGAGACGCTGGAGGAGCCGCTGGAGGAGACGCTGGCTGTAAACTCTGGAGGAGACGCTGGAGGAGACGCTGGAGGAGACGCTGGCTGTAAACTCTGGAGGAGACGCTGGAGGAGACGCTGGAGGAGACGCTGGAGGAGACGCTGGCTGTAAACTCTGGAGGAGACGCTGGAGGAGACGCTGGAGGAGACGCTGGCTGTAAACTCTGGAGGAGACGCTGGAGGAGACGCTGGAGGAGACGCTGGAGGAGACGCTGGAGGAGACGCTGGCTGTAAACTCTGGAGGAGACGCTGGAGGAGACGCTGGAGGAGACGCTGGAGGAGACGCTGGCTGTAAACTCTGGAGGAGACGCTGGAGGAGACGCTGGAGGAGACGCTGGAGGAGACGCTGGAGGAGACGCTGGCTGTAAACTCTGGAGGAGACGCTGGAAGAGACGCTGGAGGAGACGCTGGCTGTAAACTCTGGAGGAGACGCTGGAGGAGACGCTGGAGGAGACGCTGGAGGAGACGCTGGAGGAGACGCTGGAGGAGACGCTGGCTGTAAACTCTGGAGGAGACGCTGGAGGAGACGCTGGAGGAGACGCTGGAGGAGACGCTGGAGGGGACGCTGGAGGAGACGCTGGCTGTAAACTCTGGAGGAGACGCTGGAGGAGACGCTGGAGGAGACGCTGGAGGAGACGCTGGAGGGGACGCTGGAGGAGACGCTGGAGGAGACGCTGGCTGTAAACTCTGGAGGAGACGCTGGAGGAGACGCTGGCTGTAAACTCTGGAGGAGACGCTGGAGGGGACGCTGGAGGAGACGCTGGAGGAGACGCTGGCTGTAAACTCTGGAGGAGACGCTGGAGGAGACGCTGGAGGAGACGCTGGCTGTAAACTCTGGAGGAGACGCTGGAGGAGACGCTGGAGGAGACGCTGGCTGTAAACTCTGGAGGAGACGCTGGAGGAGACGCTGGAGGAGACGCTGGCTGTAAACTCTGGAGGAGACGCTGGAGGAGACGCTGGAGGAGACGCTGGCTGTAAACTCTGGAGGAGACGCTGGAGGAGACGCTGGAGGAGACGCTGGCTGTAAACACTGGAGGAGACCCTGGAGGAGACGCTGGAGGAGACGCTGGAGGAGACGCTGGAGGAGACGCTGGCTGTAAACTCTGGAGGAGACCCTGGAGGAGACGCTGGAGGAGACGCTGGAGGAGACGCTGGAGGAGACGCTGGCTGTAAACTCTGGAGGAGACGCTGGAGGAGACGCTGGAGGAGACGCTGGAGGAGACGCTGGCTGTAAACTCTGGAGGAGACCCTGGAGGAGACGCTGGAGGAGACGCTGGAGGAGACGCTGGAGGAGACGCTGGCTGTAAACTCTGGAGGAGACGCTGGCTGTAAACTCTGGAGGAGACGCTGGCTGTAAACTCTGGAGGAGACGCTGGCTGTAAACTCTGGAGGAGACGCTGGAGGAGACGCTGGAGGAGACGCTGGCTGTAAACTCTGGAGGAGACGCTGGAGGAGACGCTGGAGGAGACGCTGGAGGAGACGCTGGAGGAGACGCTGGCTGTAAACTCTGGAGGAGACGCTGGCTGTAAACTCTGGAGGAGACGCTGGAGGAGACGCTGGAGGAGACGCTGGAGGAGACGCTGGAGGAGACCATAGACTGTATAAAATATGGACGTAGTATCCGTGACGTCACCCGTCTGTTCCTGAGAGCTGTTTTGAAGCAAATCGACGGCGGCAGCCATATTGGTAATGCGGAACTCAACCGGGCAGAGTGTGACGTAGTGTGAGTCTCTTAGCCAATGGCTGTGTGTTCCCGACCGGGAGTCACGTCAGTCATGTCCTTATTTGGGCAAAACTCATAATCTTAATATCTTCTGAACCGTCACGTTAGAAAAAAATTCACCCCCCGTACAGTGTGTGCCATTAGAGAGATTAGCTTCATAGGGCCAAGCTGTTTTTTGAACCAGGCTGTAAACATGTTTATTAATGCTGCAAAGATCCTCTTTTTCCCATTCATATCTATGTGGTTTCCGGTGTTTCTGCAGCCAGCCTCTAGAGGATTTTCGATGTATTGCAGTTTATATCACTTCCGCATTGGCTTCATCGTTTGAGACCGGAGTTTGCCGCTTGGAGGAGACGCTGGAGGGAGCTCCAGCCAGGTAAGCTAACGTGTAGCTGTGTGCTTTAAAGGTGACATAATTGTCGTGGAATTTTCATAGTCTTATATATATGTATATAAGAATGTTTAACTATTGTATTCTTTCAGTCTAAATGTCATGTTTAGAGTAACTTGTTTCCTATGTCATCTGTGACGGGCGAGATCGTGTCAGGGTAGTAGTCAAGGTCTCTCCCCCTGCTCCTGTCTTTATCTGTGTGTTATGGCCGACTTACTGTCTCCAGAACTAGAGCACAGGTCTTCTTCCCACTTATTGTGTTCCTATTTTCCAAACATGGTTATCTAACTTTAGTGTCGTCTTCAGAGGGAATAAATACCATGCCAAGGGTTTTGTCTGTCAGAACTGACTTGGCATTGCACTGCACTCTCCTGCCTGTGTACTGTTATGTTATTTCTCCTTGGCCAAGTTCTACATAAACTATTTCAACGTAAGCCGTCAGAGTCTCCTGAGTCTTCTGTGTCCAGTGTCCAGTTTGTTGCTGAATTCCATCACAATAATCTGCTCTTTTTCATCTAAATATATCGGTCTAAGAGGTCCCCAAAACACGTCTTTAAAGTTTATTGCTCATAAAAAAAACACTTTGAAATCAGATTTTGTTCTGCCTGTAAACCCCTCTTTTTAAAAAAAGTAAATAAGTACCTACAAAAAAAAACCTACTGAAGTAGTGAGTAACTTGTGAGTAGTATCATATATAAAGATGTATTGTATTGGAAACACTAATAACAATGTGAAGTTCACACTGTCTTTAATAAAGTGACATAAATAGGAACATGTCTAAATGAATGCTGTTAGTCATGGTTTACTTTCAAACATTAAAGAAAGAGGAGCTGCACTGTGCTCAAACTAATGTACCCACTTTCATTCTTTAAAACAAGCTGAAACTTCAAACTGTGTCTGAGATCAGAACTCCAGAACATCAATACTCCAACATCACAATAAAACAGATATCTATGCCTTCCAAACTTTCTTTTTTAACCTTTAACTTATTTTCAGTACATCTTACTTAAAAACAGAACTTGAAAATACTAAAACAACTTGGAAGTGTTTAAAAAGGCCTGAACTCAGTCCTGAAGAATCTCTCTGAGGTGACTGTTGAGCTTCAGAAGGAGCTGCTTTTATCAGCATGCTAACTTACTGCTCTTATCAGTTACTTTAGATTACTGTCCAACATTTATAACATGCTTTTAAGATTTAATATTAACCAGTATGATCCTGATGAACATTGTTATTAGTGTTTACAATACAATACAATTTTATATATGACACTACTCACAAGTTACTCACTACTTCAGTAGTTTTTTTTTAGGTACTTATTTACTCAAGTACTTCTTTTTAAGAGTACTCTTACTTCCACTTGAGTAACATCATTGTAAAGTAACAGGACTTTAACTTGAGGACTGTTTCAGTTTACTCTGCCCACCTCTGCGGACGAGAGAGGACGGAGCCGGAGGTGGACCGGACACGGATCTGGTGGAAGTATGATGTCAGAGGTGCTGACTCTTGCACTCGGCTGCAAACCGCCAAAATGCCTGCTGGAGGTCCAAACCTGAAGAAATGAACAGAACCACATCATCTTCAAAAAGCAGAGATGAAATTCTGAGGCCTTCAAACTGGAGACCCTCCTCCCTCCGGCTGTGCCATGAGATCCTGAGAATCAGTGACAGGGGACAACCCCAGACCGGATAGCTTGCAGGAACCCCATATTCCTGCAGAACCCCCTCCGAGACCCCAGAGGAAGAACTTCCCCACGTCCACCAAACACACGTTTAAATCTGCTGAGTTCATCGCAGCGTCACATATCATGCAGAAACACCTTCAAAGATTGAACATCCCCAGAGACAGACACAAGGACTTTAATGTTTGGTCACAGAAAGGTAGCTTCACCACGTTCAAGAGTCCTCAGACGCTCGATTCACGACAAATATCACATTTTGAAACATTCAAACTAAAATGCTACACAGTGAAACAAACACATCACACATCCTCTGTCGCTTCAGGAAGCACAGGCCATCATAGTTTACATCTTTAGTCCAGTCAGCTTTGTTTCCTTTGATTTTCTGTGTCTCCATACACAGAAAGTAAGTAATCCCATTTAGAGCTCTGGTGATCCAGGTCTTGGCAACGCACTTTTATTTTGAAAATCCAGTCCAGAGTAAGATGAATCATGGACCTGCCCCTGAGCGTCCGGACTGTTCTACAGACGGCAGTGTTCAACCTTCACAGACTGTAACAGCAGAAGGAGTCAGTGTGCAGGAACAGAATCTACAGAGCTAACGTCCGTAAACACTCGAGGAAAGAAAGTCAAAGGAGCAAAAAGAAAACTGAGTTTGATTCGTGTCAGTAACGATGTTCCACCTGATGAGAACTGCTTCCTGATTTCACTCCTTAAAGCTCCTGTGAGGAGTTTTCAGCTGACAAAGAAACGGTCTGAAACAAAAATGGATGCTTCGACACGAGCCGATACTCAGCCGTAATAACTCACATTAATGATGCTAATGCTAGCTGCTACTAATGCTGCCTTGTGTTTCTCAGATACATCTCTGTTGCCATGACGACGTGACTTTAAAAAAAAGGTGTTCTTTGTGATTAATGGCCGCCTGCTGTCCGGATGTGTTGACCTGATAATAAACACTAAATTAACTTCAGTTGTTTTTGAAATCATCGTACAATAAGAACTTAAATATTCCCTTTATCGAGACGATACTCGCTCTGAGGAAACCTTAGGGTTAGGGGTTTGGGTTTGGGTCCGGTTAGGGGTTAGGATTAGGGTTGGGGTAAGGGTTTAGGGGTTGGTTTGGGGTTTGGGTCCGGTTAGGGGTTAGGTGAGGGATGATTTAGGAGTAAGGAATATGGTTGGGTTGGGTTTAGGGGTTAGGTTAGGGTAGGGATTAGGGGGGTAAGGTTTAGGGTTAGATTTAGAATTAGGGTCAGGTTAGGGTTTAGGGGTTAAGTTTAGTGTTGGTTTAGGGTCAGGGTTTTGGATTAGGGGTCAGGTTAGGGTTGGTTTAGAGTTAGGGTTAGGGGTTAGGTTGGGGTTGGTTTAGGGATCGTTTAGGATTAGGGTTTTGGGTTAAGTTAGGGTTTTAGGCTTAGGGTCAGGGTTTAGGGTTAAGGTAAGAATTGGGGTTTTGGGGTTAGAGTTAAGGTTTAGGGTTAAGTTAGGGTTTAGGGTACGGATTAGGGTTTAGGGTCAGGGTTTAGGGTTAAGTTAGGGTTAGGGTTAAGTTAGGGTTTAGGGTACGGATTAGGGGTTACGGTTAAGTTAGGATTTAGGGTAAGGATTAGGGGTTAGGGTTAAGTTAGGGTTTGGTTTTAGGGTCATGGGGTTTGGGTTAAGGGTTAGGGTTCATTTAGGATTAGGGTTTTGGGTTTAGGGTTAGGGTTTAGGGTTATGGTAAGGATTGGGGTTTTGGGGTTTAGGGTCAGGGTTTAGGGTTAAGTTAGGGTTTAGGGTAAGGGATAGGGTTTAGGGTTTAGGGTTAAGTTAGGGTTTAGGGTAAGGGATAGGGTTTAGGGTCAGGGTTTAGGGTCAGGGTTTAGGGTCAGGGTTTAGGGTTTAGGGTAAGGGATAGGGTTTAGGGTCAGGGTTTAGGGTGAGGTTTAGGGTTTAGGGTAAGGGATAGGGTTTACGGTTTAGGGTTAAGGTAAGGTTTAGGGTCAGGGTCAGGGTTAAGGTAAGGATTAGGGTTTAGGGTCAGGGTTTAGGGTTTAGGGTAAGGGATAGGGTTTAGGGTGAGGTTTAGGGTTTAGGGTAAGGGATAGGGTTTACGGTTTAGGGTTAAGGTAAGGATTAGGGTTTAGGGTAATGTTAAGGTGTTAGGGTTAGAATTTATCCTGTCTGTCCACAGGGGGCGCCAAAATCAACACAGACTGAAAGTTCCTCTCAGGAGCTTTAACAACATCGTGTTCAAGTGGAAACACAAACACATCATCCCAGAGTGAACACACACACACACACACACACACACACACACACACACACACACACACACACACACACACACACGCTGAAGAAGTGAGAGATGAAAAACTAAAACTGTGTCCACGCCGAGTCTTTCAAACCGGCACAGTGCGGCCGTTACGGTTTTCTGTGCTTTTTACATTTTTGTGAAAGTGAGATTGTAAAAAGTTGGACGCACCACAACCAGAGAAAATGTTATAATCTGACGTTCATTATCATCATGTCATATAAAATGTGTCTTCATTAGAGGAGTTCTGATAAATACTGGACGTGAACTAAGGTGTGAAACCGTCTGGGTTCAATTTAAATCCTTAAAAAGACGTCCTCCTGGACAGAGATGTTCAAAAGTGACATATCTGTCGTTACTATAACAAGAAACATCTCGTCCTCCTAACAGCACAGATATTTCTAACTGTCACTTAAAGAAACTCTCTCAGATCTGAGCTGCAGGACGCCACATCACCAGCTGAGGGCGCCACTGTGTCCGATCCCTGAGCAGAGACGCAGAGCTCCGTCCAGCTGCAGCTTTTATGATTCAAATTAAAAGCAAGTCAATTTTAATTTCCATTCATAGTTTTCATAGAAACAGTTGGAGTCATGTTGAGCCTTCTCTACATTCTTTCCTGATGTGTTTTATTTTCAAGGTGCTTCTGAACTAATGAGAGTACGCAAAGAGAGGATGAAGTGGACACAAGGAGAAAGACTGGCTTCAGTGCCTCTAAAACTCCATCATGTGTCTTCTGTCCGGATCTCCTCGCTGTGTTTCATTCAGAAACTGTTTGTTTTTTTAATCCTCTTGCTTGTGATGTTAAAGATTCCAGACTGGGAGAGAGAGAAACTCTCTCCTCCCTCAGTGACTGATGTCTGAGGAGCTGCTCTGTCAGCATTTGAGCCACACTCCAAAACAGAAACATAAATCAAACACTGTCTGCAGTTCAAAACTTTCTGCACCTTAATGAGGAAGAGACTGAGGTCATTGTATTTGGACAGCCCCAACAGTTCCATGGGAGCGCTCTCAGCCCTCTCACAGTAAATATTCCCTCCTCTGTAAAGAGCCTCGGTGTTCATTTTGACAGGGGCTTTAAATTTGGGAAACAAATCTCTTCTGTGGTTCAGTCCAGCTTCTTCCAGCTGAGACTCATAGTGAAGGTGAAGGCCTATCTCCCTCCTAAGGATCTAGAGAGAGTGGTTCATGCCTTTATTACTTCTAGGCTTGACTATTGTAACTCTTTGTATGTGGGCTTAGACGTGTCGTCTATTCAGAGCCTGCAGCTCGCTCTAAACGCTGCTGCTCGCCTCCTGACTGGCAGGAAACAGAGGGAGCACATCACACCTGTGCTGTGTGCTCTCCACTGGCTCCCAGTCCGTCACAGGATTGATTTTAAAGTTGCACTTTTAACATACAAGGTCCTGAATGGATTGGCACCATCCTACTTGGCTGATCTTCACTGAGGTCAACAAACCAGCTGCTCCTGGATTTGCCTAAAACACGCCTTAAAACCCGGGGGGACCGAGTCTTTGCAGCAGCGGCCCCCCAAGCTCTGGAACGGCTTGCCACTCCAATTAAGATCGGCCCCCCTCTGATGAATGTGTGAAATCTTTGTTGAAGACACATCTCTTCTCTTTGTCCTTCTTGTGAAGAGGACAGTAATATCCTGTTATGTTGTTGTTTATTGTTGTCTTCATGTACTTTTGACTTTTTACCTTGTAAAGCATTTTGGCCAACACTGGTTGTTTTTAAATGTGCTCTATAAATAAACTTGACTTGACTGTCTGCAGTTCAAGTCTGACACTGTGTTTCCACAGAGCCTCACAGTTTCAGTTTGTGAATGCTGCCCCCTAGCGGACAGGGGCGTGCAGTGCAGCCCCCAGGCCCAGGTACTCCAGGTTCTCTGCTGTCGGAAGGAAAAGACCGTTCCGCGTTAGAGTGGTGTTATTGACAGAGGGGGGCGGAGCCTGCGGCAGGAAGTCGGCCTGGTAGTCTGGGTTGTCGAGGCTGTCGCTGGCAGCCAAGGGCAGCGAGCTCTGGGCGGTGTTCAGGTATTCCGGTCCGTCGGGAACCCTGGCGAAGGGCTTTGGATCCCCCAGCGGGGAGGGGAAGGAGGTGGCACCCCAGCCCTGGCTCAGGTCCTCGTAGTTGGGATTTAAAACGTCCGACAGCCTGCTGCTCCGGCTGGTCTCACTCATGCTCTGGTTCATGTACTCTGAAACAGGAGATGGAGGAAGATTTGAATTTGTTGCCTGATTTATTTGGGTGTGTTTATGGACATGTTCTTCATGACTCAGAGGGTTACCGTGACCCGTGCAGTCTTCCTTATCCGCAGAGCTTTGGGTTGGATCGGTGATGTAACGCAGAGCGATGCTGTTCTCTCTGACTGGACGACCGTTCTGACATGAAAAAGATCAAATCAAATATCAACAACCACATATGTCATTTTCATGTTTACATCATTTCCTCGCCGTCTTTTGTGCTAAGGGTACGAAGTCAGTTTTGAAAAACATCACAAACTCGACAGGTGGAAAAACACGGACACAAACATGGCGAGCGCTCCAGAAGAACCAGCGCGAGTAGAACATTAAAAATGAAATGTTATTTGTTCTTTCTTGTCTTTCACGTGCAACTTCACGTGGTGGACCCTCGCCGTTGAAGAAGTCTGAGGTGGTTCAACTCTTGTGCTTTGTCCGCGGCACAAACTGAAAGAATCAGCTGTTGCAGTCTTTACACTCTACACTAACCAATGTAGCAGCAGCCTCCCTGGTAATCTGATTTTGAAGATTTCAGATGGTACAGCCATTCTCAGTCTGCTGTACCAGGACTCAGGTCTCTCAGGAGACACAGGAGACGGTGTTTGACCCTCACTCTGTGGGTGATCACACTCCAGTCCTTATTCATGACAAAATCATCTGTCAGGTCGGCTCCTACAATATCAGGTGTCCACCTGGATATTAAGTTCAGCTTGGAGGCCCACATTGATGACCTGTGTTCCCTCATACAGCAAAGATTGTACTTTTTACGTTGGCTCAGGGTGTTTGGTGTTAATCAGCAGGCTGTGTTTTTGTTTTATCAGGCTGTACTTG
>NW_023260262.1:12500-21576 GCF_009762535.1 Notolabrus celidotus | reverse complement strand
GCCGCTGCTGATCATCGGCTTCTCTGGACCGCTGCTGGTCTTTGAGGAGGCCTTCTACACGGTGGGCACACACACCTCAGATCCTCTACAGCAGCAAGTCCTCTTAGAAAGGGCCCCTGATCCTCTGGACTAGAGATGGTTTCACTGAAACCCTTCTCTGTGTCTCTTTCACTTTGGTAACCTCCTCAGGGTTAAAGGTCAGGGTCAGGCCTCAGGTTCAGACCCGGGCCCTCTTTGTTCGGGTTTTTAAAAGCAGCCTGATGAGATCTCTCCTGGACTCTCCTGGACTCAGTCACTGAGGCTAAGAGGGCAGATTCTGGTTTTGGTTTGTCCCAGGACTGTCTCTGTCCTGGTGAGATATCACTAAATCACTATCTGTGTGTGTGTGTGTGTGTGTGTGTGTGTGTGTGTGTGTGTGTGTGTGTGTGTGTGTGTGTGTGTGTAGTTCTGTAAAGATAATGGGATCGACTATCTGACGGGGCGGTTGTGGATCGGTTTCTGGCTGGTTCTCATCGTTGTCCTGACTGTGGCCTTCGAGGGGAGCATCCTGGTCCGCTACGTGTCCCGGTTCACTCAGGAGATCTTCTCCTTCCTCATCTCTCTCATCTTCATCTACGAGACCTTCGCCAAACTGATCAAGGTGAGGCTTTAGTTGGTCCCAGACCCCGTCCTCTCTATCACCGGGAGACAGGGTCCTCTGAGTCGGCAGAAACATGCACCTGGTCTTCAGGGGGAGCAGATCAGGGTCTGCAGTCAGAGTTCAAAGGTCAGGGCCCCGCTGTCCCTCCCCTGACTGTGTCTGATCTGCTGAGGTGAGACCAGAGAGAGGACCTCCGTGATTCAGAGGAGGTCTACCTCAGAGTCCCTGAAGGGTGACGCTGTCCACAACCTAGAACCTCTCTGTGTTTGTCTTTTCCAGATCTTTCAGGAGCACCCTCTTAAAAACTGTTACCATGGAAACAACACCCTGTCCTCGCCTCAATGCAACTACACTGCAACCGCAAGGGATTCTGGGAAAGTTGTTGGGGAACCAAACACGGCCCTGCTGTCTCTGGTCCTCATGGCCGGGACTTACTTCATCGCCTTCTACCTCCGCAAGTTCAAGAACAGCTCCTTCTTCCCCGGCAGGGTCAGTACACACACACACACACACACACACACACACACACACACACACACACACACACACACACACACACACGCAGGTACACACACACACACACACGCAGGTACACACACAGGTACACACACACACACACACACACGCAGGTACACACACACACACACAGGTACACACACACACACTCTGTTAGGGTCTGTTAGGGTCTGTTAGGGTCTGTTAGGGTCTGTTATGGTATGGTAGGGTCTGTTAGGGTCTGTTAGGGTCTGTTATGGTCTGTTATGGTATGGTAGGGTCTGTTAGGGTCTGTTAGGGTCTGTTAGGGTCTGTTATGGTCTGTTATGGTCTGTTAGGGTATGGTAGGGTCTGTTAGGGTCTGTTAGGGTCTGTTAGGGTCTGTTATGGTCTGTTAGGGTCTGTTAGGGTCTGTTATGGTATGGTAGGGTCTGTTAGGGTCTGTTATGGTCTGTTATGGTCTGTTATGGTCTGTTATGGTCTGTTAGGGTCTGTTATGGTCTGTTATGGTCTGTTAGGGTCTGTTAAGTCTGGTAGGGTCTGTTAGGGTCTGTTTGGGTCTGTTAGGGTCTGTTAGGGTCTGTTATGGTCTGGTAGGGTCTGTTAGGGTCTGTTATGGTCTGTTATGGTCTGTTATGGTCTGTTAGGGTCAGGTCTGGTTTGGGATGTTCTCCTCATGCAGTCTTTGAAACCTGATCCCTGATCTGCTGTTTGTGTTTCAGCTTCGTAGGATCATTGGAGACTTTGGGGTCCCCATTGCGATCCTCATCATGGTGCTGGTGGACTACAGCGTGGAGGACACCTACACCCAGGTCAGACCGGATCAGGTTTTGAAACCCTGTGAAACAGAAAAGTGAGACGGATGAGGGACTAACATGACCCCCTTTCGTTGGCTCACAGAAACTGAATGTGCCTAGTGGATTCTCAGTGTCAAGTCCAGAGAAGAGGGGTTGGCTGATTTCTCCTCTGGGGGCGGACGGGCAGTTTCCTGTTTGGATGATGGCGGCTAGCATCCTGCCCGCCATCCTGGTCTTCATCCTCATCTTCATGGAGTCTCAGATCACAGCGTACTGGACTCTGTGTTATGGTTCTTATTGATGTTTTGGATGTCAGACTGTCCAAAGAGAGACTAACGTAGTCCCCCTGTCTGTCCTGTAGGCTGATTGTCAGTAAGAAGGAGAGGATGCTGATGAAGGGAACTGGTTTTCACGTAGACCTCCTCATCATCGTGGTGGTTGGTGGACTATCAGCGCTGTTTGGTTTGCCGTGGTTATCGGCCGCCACCGTTCGCTCTGTCACCCACACCAACGCCCTCACTGTCATGAGCAAAGCCGTCGCCCCCGGAGACAAGCCCCGCATCCAGGAGGTGAAGGAGCAGAGGGTGACGGGGTTCGTGGTGGCGGTTTTAGTGGGTACGGCTCTCTGTAGACCATCAAAACAACCATTACTGCTAGTGATGCTGTCCTTACACCTCTGGTCTCTGTCCCCGTTCAGGTCTGTCCATTGTCATCGGGGAAGTCCTGCGTCAGATCCCTCTGGCAGTGCTGTTTGGGATCTTCCTCTACATGGGTGTGATGTCCCTGAACGGGATCCAGCTCACTGACAGACTCATCCTGCTGCTGATGCCCCCAAAGTACCACCCTGACCAAAACTACGTCCGCAAGGTTAGTCCCTGTCCCTGACTACCCTCTTCACGATACTCGAGTCGGGCTTCCCTCCTCGATCAAAACCAACTCCCAACCCAGCAAATCCACAACTGTGAATCCACCTGGACTTCAACCAAAGGACTTTGGACCAAGACCAGAAAGAGACAGGGACAGATGTACTTCGTTTATAAACCTGTGTTGGCTTAGACTGGACTCTGGGTTTTTGGTATAACTTGATTTGGTACTTGTTGCATTTTATTTGGGTCTTGTTGGTTGTGACTTGACCCAGGTCTTGTTGGTTGTGTCTTGACCCAATACTTGTTGGTTGTGACTTGACCCAGGTCTTGTTGGTTGTGACTTGACCCAGGTCTTGTTGGTTGTGACTTGACCCAGGTCTTGTTGTTTGTGACTTGACCCAGGACTTGTTGGTTGTGACTTGACCCAGGACTTGTTGGTTGGGACTTGACCCAAGACTTGTTGGTTGTGACTTTACCCAGGACTTGTTGGTTGTGACTTTACCCAAGACTTGTTGGTTGTGACTTGACCCAGGACTTGTTGGTTGTGACTTGACCCAAGACTTGTTGGTTGTGACTTGACCCAGGACTTGTTGTTTGTGACTTGACCCAGGACTTGTTGGTTGTGACTTGACCCAAGACTTGTTGGTTGTGACTTTACCCAGGACTTGTTGGTTGTGACTTGACCCAAGACTTGATGGTTGTGACTTGACCCAGGACTTGTTGGTTGTGACTTGACCCAGGACTTGTTGGTTGTGACCTGACCCAGGACTTGTTGGTTGTGACTCGACCCAGGACTTGTTGGTTGTGACTTGACCCAGGACTTGTTGGTTGTGACTTGACCCAGGACTTGATGGTTGTGACTTGACCCAGGACTTGTTGGTTGTGACTTGACCCAGGACTTGATGGTTGTGACTTTACCCAGGACTTGATGGTTGTGACTTGACCCAGGACTTGTTGGTTGTGACTTGACCCAGGACTTGATGGTTGTGACTTGACCCAGGACTTGATGGTTGTGACTTGACCCAGGACTTGTTGGTTGTGACTTTACCCAGGACTTGTTGGTTGTGACTTGACCCAGGACTTGTTGGTTGTGACTTGACCCAGGACTTGTTGTGTCTCTGTGTCTCTTCCAGGTGAGGACGTTGAGGATGCACCTGTTCACCATCGTGGAGCTGATCTGTCTGTCTGTCCTGTGGATCGTCATGGCGACATCAGCAGCACTGGCGTTCCCCTTCATGCTGCTGCTGACCATCCCTGTCAGGATGCTGCTGCTGCCCCGCATCTTCAGCTGGAGAGAGATGCAGAGTGTGAGTCATGACATCAGGCAGAACGCAGAACGCAGAACACAGAACGCAGAACACAGAACACAGAACACAGAACACAGAACACAGAACGCAGAACACAAAACGCAGAACGCAGAACACAGAACGCAGAACACAAAACGCAGAACGCAGAACACAGAACACAGAACACAGAACACAGAACACAGAACGCAGAACGCAGAACACAGAACACAGAACACAGAACGCAGAACGCAGAACGCAGAACACAGAACGCAGAACGCAGAACACAGAACGCAGAACGCAGAACGCAGAACACAGAACACAGAACGCAGAACGCAGAACACAGAACGCAGAACACAGAACAAAACGCAGAACACAGAACACAGAACGCAGAACACAGAACGCAGAACGCAGAACACAGAGCGCAGAACGCAGAACGCAGAACGCAGTATCTTATCTTATCTTATCGTATCATATCTTATTGTATCTTAGCTTAGCTTAGCTTAGCTTAGCTTATCTTATCTTATCGTATCGTATCTTAGCCTAGTGTAGCTTAGCGTAGCTTAGCATAGTTTAGCATAGCTTAATGTTAACTTCCTCAGATCTCCTTTGATCTTGTTGGGCTTGTTGCCATGGCAGCAGTCTGCAGTGCTGACCTCTGACCTCTTGTCCTGTAGCTGGATGCTGATGATGCAGAGCCTCACCTGGAGGAGAAGGAGGGGCAGGACGAGTACTCACAGCTGCAGATGCCCGTGTGACCCGCCTGCAGCCTTCTGATTGGCCGATGAGCTCTTTCAGTAGCGTGCCTGACGTGTTCCCTGCAGCGTCTGAATCCTGGTTTTATGATCTGGTTTTGTAATCCTGATTCGGGGAGCGGGTCTGTTTCTGTGTGACTCTGATGAACTCTGTCCTGATTGTTTCTGTGGATCTGTAAACACGTAGAGATCAAACTAAAGTCTGACCTGCGTCCGCTCTTCTTCTCTGGTTCAATAAAGGAACAGTTCATGAAAAACTCTGGGGTTCAATGTGTGGCCTTCTTCCTATGTAGACTTCCTTATATGGACGTTAGGCTGGTTCTGTTTCCTCTGAATCCATCCGATCAATAAACCTTTGTTCCTAATAAAAGCAGCGTTCCTCGTCACAGAGACCTGAAGTCCACGAGGAGGTCTGATGGTGCAGACTTCAGGTCTCTATGATCTCAATCAATCAGTGTTAACGTGACAGCGTCACGGCCCCGACAGCTGCTCCACATGAGCGTCAGAGGAAGTTCTCCCTCTCTGACAGGGAACACAGGAGCTTTAACAGTCCCGTCTGACCCCGACCCCCCTCACCGCGGTGCAGCTGGGAACATCACAGACTGTCAGACTTCTCCTCCTGGCCCTCGTTTGCTTCAGGAACTCGTAAAGAAGAATCCCTGTTTCAGAGTGTTTGATAAGCCGTCCTAAAGTCCTCCGCAGCTTTAATTTATGGGTTTATAAAACAATAAAGCTGATAAGTGACAGATCAACAGGAAACAGATCATCAGTACACCTGAGACCGGCTCAAGCTGCAGACCTGAACCCAGAGCTGCCGTCCAGTCAGGCATCCTGATACTTTAATAACAGATCCCAGTCTCTCTCAACCAGCATCCTGAACAGGTAGGTGTGTGTGTGTGTGTGTGTGTGTGTGTGTGTGTGTGTGTGTGTGTGTGTGTGTGTGTGTGTGTGTGTGTGTGTGTGTGTGTGTGTGTGTTGGGGTTTTTATGTCCTGTCCACCTGTTTGATCAGGAGCATAGACCTGGACCCCCTGAGGGGCCGACTGAGCAGGTCTGAGGATGGACAGGATCCCTCTATGCTAACAGAGTCTCTGAGTGGACACAGAGTAACAGACACAAAAACTTGTCTCCAGATGAGCTCTGATCATGAGATGAGTAAGGGATAGTGGGCAGAGAGCGGGTCGGACTGAACACAGAAAGCTAACAGCAGAACCCAGACCTGGGAGGTTCCTTCAGCCTGCAGCTCTGAAACAGGCCGTCACAGCTGCATGAAACCATCAGAGGCATTCCTGGCTACCTGCAGCTCTGTCAGTCTTCAGCGTCTGTTATTGTTATTTATTTATTATTATTAAAATGAAGAAATACTGAATCCCACAATGAGCTGTGTGAGGGGACAGGTCCTTTGGTTCTATCCGTGGGCTCTCTGATGGATCCTTTCAGCTCCTAAGATTATAGAAACCTAAAGTCTGCACCATCAGACTTCCTCATTGTTCTGTGTTATCAAATCTGGCTGGACTTCTGGTCTCTGTGACGAGGACCACTGCTTTTATTAGGAACAAAGGTTTATTGATCTGATTAATTCAGAGGAAACAGGATCAAAGTGTTCCTTTAAATACTACACACTGCACCTTTAAATACTACACACTGTACCTTTAAATACTACACACTGCACCTTTAAATACTACACACTGTACCTTTAAATACTACACACTGCACCTTTAAATACTACACACTGCACCTTTAAATACTACACACTGCACCTTTAAATACTACACACTGTACCTTTAAATACTACACACTGCACCTTTAAATACTCCACACTGCACCTTTAAATACTCCACACTGCACCTTTAAATACTCCACACTGCACCTTTAAATACTCCACACTGCACCTTTAAATACTACACACTGCACCTTTAAATACTACACACTGCACCTTTAAATACTACACACTGCACCTTTAAATACTACACACTGTACCTTTAAATACTACACACTGCACCTTTAAATACTCCACACTGTACCTTTAAATACTACACACTGCACCTTTAAATACTCCACACTGCACCTTTAAATACTACACACTGCACCTTTAAATACTACACACTGCACCTTTAAATACTACACACTGTACCTTTAAATACTACACACTGCACCTTTAAATACTCCACACTGCACCTTTAAATACTACACATTGCACCTTTAAATACTACACACTGTACCTTTAAATACTACACACTGCACCTTTAAATACTACACACTGTACCTTTAAATACTACACATTGCACCTTTAAATACTACACACTGTACCTTTAAATACTACACACTGCACCTTTAAATACTACACACTGTACCTTTAAATACTACACACTGTACCTTTAAATACTACACACTGCACCTTTAAATACTCCACACTGCACCTTTAAATACTACACATTGCACCTTTAAATATTACACACTGCACCTTTAAATACTACACACTGTACCTTTAAATACTACACACTGTACCTTTAAATACTACACACTGTACCTTTAAATACTCCACACTGCACCTTTAAATACTACACACTGTACCTTTAAATACTACACACTGCACCTTTAAATACTCCACACTGCACCTTTAAATACTACACATTGCACCTTTAAATATTACACACTGCACCTTTAAATACTACACACTGCACCTTTAAATACTACACACTGTACCTTTAAATACTACACACTGCACCTTTAAATACTACACACTGCACCTTTAAATACTACACATTGCACCTTTAAATACTACACACTGTACCTTTAAATACTACACACTGCACCTTTAAATACTACACACTGTACCTTTAAATACTACACACTGCACCTTTAAATACTACACATTGCACCTTTAAATACTACACACTGCACCTTTAAATACTACACACTGCACCTTTAAATACTACACACTGCACCTTTAAATACTACACATTGCACCTTTAAATACTACACACTGCACCTTTAAATACTACACCCTGTACCTTTAAATACTACACATTTCACCTTTAAATACTACACACTGAACCTTTAAATACTACACACTGTACCTTTAAATACTACACACTGCACCTTTAAATACTACACACTGCACCTTTAAATACTACACATTGCACCTTTAAATACTACACACTGTACCTTTAAATACTACACACTGCACCTTTAAATACTACACACTGTACCTTTAAATACTACACACTGCACCTTTAAATACTACACACTGTACCTTTAAATACTACACACTGTACCTTTAAATACTACACACTGTACCTTTAAATACTACACACTGTACCTTTAAATACTACACACTGTTCCTTTAAATACTACACACTGTACCTTTAAATGCTACACACTGTTCCTTTAAATATTACACACTGTACCTTTAAATACTACACACTGCACCTTTAAATACTACACACTGTACCTTTAAATACTACACACTGTACCTTTAAATACTAAACACTGCACCTTTAAATACTACACACTGTACCTTTAAATACTACACACTGCACCTTTAAATACTACACACTGCACCTTTAAATGCTACACACTGTACCTTTAAATACTAAACACTGCACCTTTAAATACTACACACTGTACCTTTAAATACTACACACTGTACCTTTAAATACTACACACTGCACCTTTAAATACTACACACTGTACCTTTAAATACTACACACTGTACCTTTAAATACTAAACACTGCACCTTTAAATACTACACACTGTACCTTCAAATACTACACACTGTACCTTTAAATACTACACACTGTACCTTTACTACACACTGTACCTTTAAATACTACACACTGTACCTTTAAATACTACACACTGCACCTTTAAATACTACACATGGTACCTTTAAATACTACACACTGTACCTTTAAATACTACACACTGTACCTTTAAATACTACACACGGTACCTTTAAATACTACACACTGTACCTTTAAATACTACACTGTTCCTTTAAATACTACACATTGCACCTTTAAATACTACACACTGTACCTTTAAATACTACACTGTTCCTTTAAATACTACACACTGTACCTTTAAATACTACACACTGTTCGTTTAAATACTACACACTGCACCTTTAAATACTACACACTGTACCTTTAAATACTACACATTGTACCTTTAAATATTACACACTGCACCTTTAAATACTATACACTGCACCTTTAAATACTACACACTGTACCTT
>NW_023260262.1:0-7500 GCF_009762535.1 Notolabrus celidotus | reverse complement strand
TCAGCTGACCTTTACCTGATCAGCTGACCTTCACCTGATCAGCTGACCTTCACCTGATCAGCTGTCCTTTACCTGATCAGGTGACCTTCACCTGATCAGCTGACCTTCACCTGATCAGCTGACCTTCACCTGATCAGCTGACCTTTACCTGATCAGGTGTCCTTTACCTGATCAGGTGACCTATGCCTGATTAGGTGACCTTTACCTGATCAGCTGACCTTTACCTGATCAGCTGACCTTCACCTGATCAGCTGACCTTCACCTGATCAGCTGACCTTCACCTGATCAGCTGACCTTTACCTGATCAGCTGACCTTCACCTGATCAGCTGACCTTCACCTGATCAGCTGACCTTTACCTGATCAGGTGACCTATGCCTGATTAGGTGACCTTTGACCTTTACCTGCTCAGCACTGATTCATTAAATGTATCTGTGAGGATGAGATGTTCACTGTCGCTCTGTTTCACTGTCTTCATGTCCAGCTGCCATATCTGATCTGAGGCTGGTGAACGGGGACACCCAGTGCTCTGGAAGGGTGGAGATCTTCCACAACAGCCAGTGGGGAACTGTGTGTGATGATCTTTGGGATTTGAACGATGCCCAGGTGGTCTGCAGACAGGTAGGATGTGGCTCCGCCCAGTCTGCACCTGGTTCAGCCCGCTTTGGACAGGGTACTGGACAGATCTGGATGGATGATGTTGCCTGTACTGGCAGTGAGTCTGCATTATCACAGTGTGGACACAGTGGGTTTGGTACCCATAACTGCAACCATGTGGAAGACGCTGGAGTCATCTGTTCTGGTAAGCAGCACTTATTTAAAGAAAAACTGAAAACTATGACCTGGTAGAAGAAGACCGGTCTAGCTATCCAAATGGAAAGACTTCCTCCAATTGGATTTAAGTCAACCCTGGTAGCTCAGCACAGGAAGGGATTGGCATTGAGGTCTTTTACATCGTGAGCCTGGTGGCAGAGGACACGGAGGGGGGACATGGTAGTTTAGTTCTAGGAACATGGGACATGATGCCCCAGAAGGGGATCACTGTAGAACTGGTGCAGGAGAGTCTTGGACTAGAAAGGGTGTCTGAACAAAATTCCTGGAGAGGTCTGCAGGCTCACTTCCAGAGCTTCCCAAGGTGAGCCTGTGGGTGGAGTCCCTGATGAAGTCGAGCCATGGGACTCTGTGGTTCTACTGAAACTGTGGCCATGTGAACTATGATGGAGGGGTGATTAGGGTGTTTTGTAATCCCACCTTTGAACTAGTCATTGAATGGCAATAACAAAGACCCTGTCAGACCATCAGGTAATTCATGAGTATCCAAACACACCTCACACTCTAGAGATCGATGATCCCCTCGGGTATCCTGTTGAGAAAGCTGTAAAGCGGAAAGAGGGGTCATTCAGGACTATGTAATCCCGGGGTCTTCTTCAAAAGAAGTCAGGTGGTCGTTCCATCAGGTGTGGGAGGAATTAGCCTCAAAGCAACTCTGAAGAATTTAGCAGAGACTCAACATCTAAAGTAATGTGGCAGGTTCAGGACCATGTCTGCCTTTTCTGGTCTGTGGATCAGGGAGTCCACCATCAGCCTACGGTGACATCCAGTATATGTTTTATGTTGGTGAGGTTCAAACAGTCAAACGAGCTCTGAGTTGTGAGGATGAAGACTCTAACTCCCATAATGCCTTGCTCCCTTACCTTTCAGGTACCTCTCCAGAGCCCGAGCTGGTCTGTGGCCGGGACCATCTGCGTCTGATGGTCCAGAAGAGGCTGTTCAGGGAACAAGGGCTGAACGCCTCCACTGCTCACCTGATTGATCCAAGCTGCCACGAGCAGGTCGACCACCCGGAGGCGATGTGGTACCAGGTCCAGCCAAGAGAGGGCGTCTGTGGAAATCTGGTGGAAGTGAGTCTGATGTTGTTTTCATCATGTGTACCATGTGACTGATCATCACTGATCATGATTGATCATTATAAACCGATCATCGTAAACTGATCATTACTGATCGTCTGTTTCTCTGTCCCTGATCGATCCAGTACACCAGCAGACATATTACCTTCTCCAACATTTTGTTTGTGTACCCGTCTGACCGGATGAACACCTCCCTCTCCATCCCCATGAGCATCCCTTTCACCTGCGTCTTCCCGCTGAACGACACCAGCAGTCTGGGCACCGCCATCCAATACCAGCTGCCGTACGTTCCCCTGTCCCGATGCGGTGCCTTCAAACTTCAGATGCATTCCTTTGGTTTTATAACTGAAATCTGTGAGTAGTGTTGTGTTCAACTGAGGCGTGTTCTCTTCAGTGATGTAGCCTCTCCCTCCTCCAGGAGTAACATTCTGGGTGTGGTGCGTTCAGGAGAACCAAACAGAGTGTTGATGACTCTGTTCCAGAGACCAGACTACACCCGGCCCTTCCCTCCGGGCCCTGTGAGCCTGCCGCTGGGCTCGCGTCTGCACGTCGGTGCTTCTCTGGAAAACTACCAGAACTCATCCTTCGTTCTGCGGCTGGACAGCTGCTACGTCACAAACTCCCCCAACGCTGACGACCCGGACAAACACTTCCTGATCCAGAACAGGTGACAAGCCCGGCATGAGACAGAGGTCCTGTAAATGTGATCTGATAAACAGAGCTGGAATGATTCTCAGTAAGGAGGCTCACAGTCAATGATACTGTTAGTATCATCTTCATCACTGTTAGCATCATATTTATCACTGTTAGCATCATCTTCATCACTGTTAGCATCATATTCATCACTGTTAGCATCATCTTCATCACTGTTAGAATCATCTTCATCACTGTTAGCATCATCTTCATCACTGTTAGCATCATATTTATCACTGTTGGCATCATCTTCATCACTGTTAGCATCATATTCATCACTGTTAGCATCATCTTCATCACTGTTAGAATCATCTTCATCACTGTTAGCATCATCTTCATCACTGTTAGCATCATCTTCATCACTGTTAGAATCATCTTCATCACTGTTAGCATCATCTTCATCACTGTTAGAATCATCTTCATCACTGTTAGAATCATCTTCATCACTGTTAGCATCATCTTCATCACTGTTAGAATCATCTTCATCACTGTTAGCATCATATTCATCACTGTTAGCATCATCTTCATCACTGTTAGAATCATCTTCATCACTGTTAGCATCATCTTCATCACTGTTAGAATCATCTTCATCACTGTTAGCATCATCTTCATCACTGTTAGCATCATATTTATCACTGTTAGCATCATCTTCATCACTGTTAGCATCATATTCATCACTGTTAGCATCATCTTCATCACTGTTAGCATCATCTTCATCACTGTTAGAATCATCTTCATCACTGTAAGAATCATCTTCATCACTGTTAGAATCATCTTCATCACTGTTAGCATCATCTTCATCACTGTTAGAATCATCTTCATCACTGTTAGCATCATCTTCATCACTGTTAGCATCATATTCATCACTGTTAGCATCATCTTCAGCACTGTTAGCATCATCTTCATCACTGTTAGAATCATCTTCATCACTGTTAGAATCATCTTCATCACTGTTAGCATCATCTTCATCACTGTTAGAATCATCTTCATCACTGTTAGCATCATCTTCATCACTGTTAGAATCATCTTCATCACTGTTAGAATCATCTTCATCACTATTAGCATCATCTTCATCACTGTTAGAATCATCTTCATCACTGTTAGCATCATCTTCATCACTGTTAGAATCATCTTCATCACTGTTAGAATCATCTTCATCACTGTTAGCATCATATTCATCACTGTTAGCATCATCTTCATCACTGTTAGTATCATCTTCATCACTGTTAGCATCATCTTCATCACTGTTAGAATCATCTTCATCACTGTTAGCATCATCTTCATCACTGTTAGCATCATCTTCATCACTGTTAGCATCATCTTCATCACTGTTAGCATCATAGTGTATCCGGTTGATGTTGCTCCTTGGTGTGTTGATCTGTAGTTCTCTGTTTACGTCGATGCTGATGTTGTTGTTGTTTTTAGCATGTTAGCATGTTAGCCTGAGTTGTTCTGTTGATGCTGACATCACTCAGGCACCTTTATAAGCGTAACCTGCGGTCTGATTGGTGCATCCCACCAGGTGTCCTGTTGACCGTCGTCATGTAACAGTGGAAGAAAGCGGTCAGTCACTTCAAGCTCGCTTCTCAGCGCTGCTCTTCCAGTTCCAAGGGACCTACGAGGACATTTACCTGCACTGCAGGATCAGTCTGTGTGACCGGGACAGCGGCCCCTGCAACCCTGTGAGTGAACTGCAGCTGATCCCTTTAAACTTTAAACTCTGCAGCTGTTGAGGAAGTTGAGATGGTTGAATGCTTGGACTTCATTTAAAGCCTTCTCTTATTTTCCTCAGAACTGTTCTAGACGCCACACTCGGTCTGCTGCAGCCCCAACCAGTCAGCTTCCTGTTACTGTTGGACCAATCAGCTGTGAGTATTTCCTTTGAACACGCCTTCTTTGATATCTGAATGTTCCCCCATGTTTATCCCATGCCTGGTGTTCAGGGTCAAAGGTCATCAAAGCATCTCTCTGTTTTTGTGTCTAGGGTTTTAAAAAGATGAGGATCCAGGTCGTTCTTATTTCAGGACAAACCAGCCTGCAGTCAGCCAGACCACCTTCAGTCCTGATCAATGAAGCCGACCAATCAATGGATGAAGCCGACCAATTAATGAAGCTGACCAATCAATGAAGCTGACCAATCAATGAAGCCGACCAATCAATGAAGCCGACCAATCAATGGATGAAGCCGACCAATTAATGAAGCTGACCAATCAATGAAGCCGACCAATCAATGAAGCCGACCAATCAATGGATGAAGCCGACCAATTAATGAAGCTGACCAATCAATGAAGCAGACCAATCAATGAAGCAGACCAATCAATGAAGCCGACCAATCAATGAAGCCGACCAATCAATGAAGCCGACCAATGGATGAAGCCGACCAATTGATGAAACCGATCAATCAATGAAGCCGACCAATGGATGAAACCGATCAATCAATGAAGCCGACCAATCAATGAAGCCGACCAATCAATGAAGCCGACCAATCAATGAAGCCGACCAATCAATGGATGAAGCCGACCAATTAATGAAGCTGACCAATCAATGAAGCAGACCAATCAATGAAGCAGACCAATCAATGAAGCCGACCAATCAATGAAGCAGACCAATCAATGAAGCAGACCAATCAATGAAGCCGACCAATTAATGAAGCTGACCAATCAATGAAGCAGACCAATTAATGAAGCTGACCAATCAATGAAGCTGACCAATCAATGAAGCCGACCAATCAATGGATGAAGCCGACCAATTAATGAAGCTGACCAATCAATGAAGCAGACCAATCAATGAAGCAGACCAATCAATGAAGCCGACCAATCAATGAAGCCGACCAATCAATGAAGCCGACCAATGGATGAAGCCGACCAATTGATGAAACCGATCAATCAATGAAGCCGACCAATGGATGAAACCGATCAATCAATGAAGCCGACCAATCAATGAAGCCGACCAATCAATGAAGCCGATTAATCAATGAAGCCGACCAATCAATGAAGCAAACCAATCAATGAAGCCGATTAATCAATGAAGCCGATTAATCAATGAAGCCGATTAATCAATGAAGCCGATTAATCAATGAAGCCGATTAATCAATGAAGCCGATTAATCAATGAAGCCGACCAATCAATGAAGCCGATTAATCAATGAAGCCGATTAATCAATGAAGCCGACCAATCAATGAAGCCGACCAATCAATGAAGCCGATTAATCAATGAAGCTGATTAATCAATGAAGCTGACCAATCAATGAAGCCGACCAATCAATGAAGCCGATTAATCAATGAAGCCGATGAATCAATGAAGCTGACCAATCAATGAAGCCGATGAATCAATGAAGCTGACCAATCAATGAAGCCGATTAATCAATAAAGCCGACCAATCATTGAAGCCATTCAGTCGATGCTCATGTGTGTTTGTGATTGAAGTCAATAAAGAGAGAAGATGAAGTTATTGTCTGATGTCTTTTTTGGCTTTCTTCTCCTCCCTGGTCTCACCTTCAGCTGTTGTGCTTATGTGACCTGAGATCCTGATCCAGATCCACCTGATCAGGATCTTTCTGATGTGCATTGAAGTGAATCTTGAACGTGAGCGTGCTGGATGGAGAGGTGGAGGTGTTGGTGTGCAGTACAGTGATCTTGGGACCCCCCTGCCTCCTGTGGTTGTCCTGTCATTATAACTGAGACCAGCAGAGGTCCCCCATGAGCTGGTGACATCAGCCCTGTGATGTCACCAGGTGTGAGGTGCGTTCAGGTGAAGTCACTGTGATGTGTCGGTGAAGCAGGGACTGCCCCCCCCCCCCCCTCACCTGGTTGCCATGACGACCTCCCTTCCCGTTCACAATGTGTTCATCCGAGCGTCTCAGTGAAACCTGAGCAGGCGTGGCGGCTCGTGGTCACCTGATCCGATCAGCTGCTGAATGTTTGATGGAGGCTGTCAGAGATCCTCTCTCTGCCACAGAGCGACCACACACACCTGAGCACCGGACCAGGTACAGGACAGGTAGAGGGTACAGGACAGGTACAGGGACAGGACAGGTACAGGGACAGGGACAGGGACAGGACAGGTAAAGGACAGGTAGAGGTCAGGTACAAGACAGGTCCAGGTAGAGGACAGGTACAGGACAGGTACAGGTACAAGACAGGTAGAGGACAGGTGGACGCTCGGTCAGGACGCTCAGAGGCTCCAACAGGTAGGTGCTCTCTCACTCTCTCACTCTCTCACTCTCTCACTCTCTCACTCTCTCACTCTCTCACTCTCTCACTCTTCACAGGTGTGGTGTGTCTCACCTGTGAAGAGTGAGAGAGTGAGAGATTTAAGTTTGTTTGAAGTTTGAAGATTATCGTCCTGAAATATTAGATTGACCTGAAACACCTGAGATCCCTGAGCTGGTGAGTCTCTCTGGTGAGTCTCTCAGGTGAGTCTCTCTGGTGAGTCTCTCAGGTGAGTCTCTCAGGTGAGTCTCTCTGGTGAGTCTCTCAGGTGAGTCTCTCAGGTGAGTCTCTCTGGTGAGTCTCTCAGGTCAGTCTCTCATGTCAGTCTCTCAGGTGAGTCTCTCTGGTGAGTCTCTCAGGTCAGTCTCTCAGGTGAGTCTCTCTGGTGAGTCTCTCAGGTGAGTCTCTCAGGTGAGTCTCTCAGGTGAGTCACTCTGGTGAGTCTCTCAGGTGAGTCTCTCAGGTGAGTCTCTCAGGTGAGTCTCTCAGGTGACTCTCTCAGGTGAGTCACTCTGGTGAGTCACTGTGGTGACTCTCTCAGGTGAGTCTCTTAGGTGAGTCTCTCAGGTGAGTCTCTCAGGTGAGTCTCTCAGGTGAGTCTCTCAGGTGAGTCTCTCAGGTGAGTCACTCTGGTGAGTCTCTCAGGTGACTCTCTCAGGTGAGTCACTCTGGTGAGTCTCTCTGGTGATCTC
>NW_023260261.1:0-21648 GCF_009762535.1 Notolabrus celidotus | reverse complement strand
TCCTTCATCACCTGCCTTGCAGACATCCGAGCTGGTGAGCAGGAACTTCCTAAAACTCCATGGGAATAAAACCGAGGCCCTGCTCATCGGCTCCAAATCCACCCTCACCAAATCCCAACACATCCCAGTCCCACCCATCATCATCGACGGATTCCCTGTACCCTTCTCACCCCAAGTCAAGATCCTCGGCGTCATTCTGGACAGCACCCTCTCATTCGCACCACACATTCAAAACATCACCCGGACTGCATTCTTCCACCTCCGCAACATCTCCAGACTCCGCCCCTCACTGTCCCAATCCAGCACCGAAGTCCTGGTTCACTCATTCGTCACTTCCCGTATTGATTACTGCAACGCCCTCCTCACCGGACTCCCCACCAAACTCATCAACAGACTGCAAATCATTCAGAACTCGGCCTCCCGGATCATCACCCGCACCAAATCATCTGACCACATCACTCCTGTTCTCATCCAACTTCACTGGCTCCCTGTCCAACACCGCATCCACTACAAAAACCTTCTCCTCACCTACAAAGTTCTCCACAACCTGGCTCCCACTTACCTCCAAGACCTCCTTCATGAATACACTCCCTCCCGCTCCCTCCGCTCAACCTCTGCTGGACTGTTAACCATCCCACCGTCACGCCTCAGTACCATGGGTGCCCGAGCCTTCAGCTGCTCAGCACCCAGACTCTGGACCTCCCTCCCCCACATATAAGACAGTCGGACTCCACAACATCATTCAAATCCCAACTCAAAACTCACCTTTTCAAACTGGCTTACTCCCTCTAACTGGACTCTCTGCACTTCACTAGTTTTTAGTTTTTATTTATGACTCTTTCCATTTGTTTGTTTGTTTGTTTGTTTTTATGATGTTTTAATGATGACTGTTTTTATTATCTGTAAGGTGACCTTGGGTGATTTTAAAGGCGCCCAAAATAAAATGTATTATTATTATTATCATTATTATTATTACCTTTCAGCACCATTAGTCCAAGAGGAGCAGGAAACAAGCTCTACCCTCTGGGGACCAAGAACCTGTCTGCTGCAGTCATAACAGTCCATCCTCTGGTCCAGGTCCAGTCCATGTGGACTGACGTAGTGGACTGACAGACTCTCTGGTCCTTAGATCAACACTGCTGGAGTCCAGAAAGAGGATCAAGACGAGACAGACATGTTGATGTGAACTTTAGAGAAACCCCTCATGGAGCTGAAATATGATCCTGGTTCATCCTCTGACTCATTCAGCAGCACACAGGTTTTTGTATCACTCTTTCTCACTGTGGGAGGTGGAGGGTACTTCTTCATGTTTGGCTCTGGGACTAAACTGTTTGTAACAGGTAAGAACTCAAACATTTGATCCTCTTTATTATTTAGATGAATTTCTGCTTCTTCATTAGTTTAGTTAGTTTTTTATATTTAATAGAGGACTCTGACATCATTCATGGAAGAGGTTTTAAACCTCTCTGCACGTCTGGAGCTGGTCTTTGTTTGTGGATTTGATGGACCTGGTTTGGATTTGTAGAAAAGCTCTGATATTTCAAACTTTATGAATATATTGACTTGACTTTGAGTTGCTCAGAAGTATCTCCGATTAGTTTCAACAGAAGATGAAAACGATGATTCTGCTCAAATGAATGACTACAAATAAAGCTCAGACAGCTGTATTAAATCTAATAAGGTATATGTCTGTTTGTGGGAATATATTGTGAGTCTACATTAAACCTGCAGACTAGAAATGATAGTCAAAGACACTAAATATAACAATCCTTCTTTAATTCCATTGTTCATGTGCTACATAGAATGATGTGTAACGTGTTCACACACACACACACACACACACACACACACACACACACACACACACACACACACACACACACACACACACACACATATCTGTGTGTTTGGATTCTTTTAGATAGAATGAGATCACGTAGAGATTCTGAACACAGGTCAGACAGAAACGCTGAAAAGTGCTGATTTGTTTGTGTTAGCTCTTACACACATCAGATTTCTGATCAACGTATTAAAATATGAAATGAAAATAAGAAGTGATGTTGTGCTCAGAGACATGAAGGTTTGATTTGAGATGATGGAGCTGTCTTTATTAACATTTGTGCTTCTAGATTGTTTCATTTGGATTCATTCTGATGAAAAATACTTGAAATAAATATTATAATAATTATGGAGTCATCAGCGTATTGATTTGTTCCCCGAGGATTCAAATCTATGTCAGGTTATAGTTGAGGAATATTACCACTGTATTGTTTGTAAATGTTAAAAACACAACAATGTGTATTGTTGTTAATATAAAGTATGTATAACATCCTGATGTGGATTTTTGTGATCCTTTATTTTCATGGAATCAGTATTATTAGTTTTCTGTGTCTAATTCATCTGAACAAACTGGAACATGAAAAATTATTGATCCAATATTTTTTTTCATCGGCATTCACAGTTTTATACAATAATGGCATAAGATACATATATAAGCACCTTTTATATAGTGGCATCAACAATGCATATATGATCAGATAAAAAAACGTACACAAATCCTGTAAACCGCGTTACCCGAGTAATAGTAAATAACCTGGTGCAATTGATCCGTGCAATAACATACCTATATATTTATCAGATAGAAGCGTACATAATGTGCATACATCTGTAATAGTTGCCATATTTTATTTTAGCATATTTTATTTTATTCTATTTAATTTTATTCTATTTTATTTTATTTTATTTTATTTTATTTTATTTTATTCTATTTTATTTTATTTTATTCTATTTTATTTTATTCTATTTTATTCTATTTTATTCCATTCTATTTTATTCTATTTTATTTTATTCTATTTTATTTTACCTTTATCATTGCTATTATTATTGTTATTATATTTTTTAACTATGTCAGTACATTGTTGTATTCCCCTGTCCCGTGTTGTAAGCTGCTATAACAAAATAATTTCCCCCAACGGGGACCAACAAAGTACATCTTATCTAATCTTATCTTAAACTCTCTGCATGTCCTCAGAAACAGTAATGCACTGGTGTGTCAGGCACCAGGACATGAGATGAAGCAGCAGCTATTCATCCCTCAATAATACAGATAAACTCAGGAAGAGGAGAAAAGGCAAACAGAGATCATCCTCATGTAAAGATACTCTGACTGTCTGTCCGCCTGCAGCAGAGGAGCGCGCAGAGGGAAAACAGCGTCGCTCATCATCATGGCAACTGAAGCATCGGCCCCGTTAAACAGTGTCTGCATCAACAGCTCTCTTCAACTTAAATTTGTGGGCCTGGCCGTGCGGCAATGTGATGTAAAGCACTGCAGGGTAACGAAGTCCAAACTTGACGTTAGGGCATGAATGTAGCTCCTTCTTTACCCGAGTGAATGCAGCGCGTTTCTTGGCCACTGCCGGCGTAAAGTCCAGAAAGATTGAGATCCTCCTTCCCTCATGTGACAGAGGGGAAGCCTCCCCAGCCCGCCGTAGAGGGTTTACTCTTATGACCATTGGACGAGGCGGCTCCCCCTCTCTAGGCTTAGCACGCAAGGTGCGGTGAGCTCGGTCCAGTATCTGCCCCTCCTCTAGTCCTGCAGGAGGTGGGCAGTAAATCCCGTAGGGCGAGGACCCTCCAACCCTTCGGGAAGACCCACCAAACGGATGTTATTCCATCTAGCGCGTCCCTCTAGGTCCTCACACTTCTTAGAAAGAGAGTCCACCGCAGCGTTCAGCGCTGTCCCAGTAGCTTGGAGGCTAGTTAGCTGGTTGTCGTGATCAGTTGCGGACTCCTCCAGCTCCTTGATAGTAACCTCATGAGAAGAAGGCCTGTGTTCAAACGGCTCTCTTCTCACAGTCTCTGAGATGGCAGAGTTGGAATCCTCTGCAATTTCTGCTCGCAGGTCATCTTTCATCTGCTTGATGCTACTCAGCATAGCCCCGTTAGCATCTTGCGATTCTGGGAGGTCAGGCTCAGGCCTTGGAGGGCTCCGGTTTGTGGGAATATATGGGATATAAAGCAACTTAAATCCAACTGCAACATTCCAAGTCAACTATTTTGCTAGTTACTAATGGAGAAAGGTGCCAAAACATCAATGAATCAATGACATTCTCAGGGACCCCTTCAGGTCTCCTGATTATTTGTGATTCAGTACTTTGACTTATGGAAACATCAAGCTGCCCATGTTGTAAAAGTTAAAGTGAGAATTATATTTCATCAGTGTTTCCTGTTTAATAACATGTCAGAGATAACGCATAGTGAGCCGCTGCTCATGTGAACAAGAATCCTAAAAGACTGAGACCAATCTAAAGTTTGACATCTCCAAATATATGGAGAGAAATATTCAAAATATCCTCCATGTTTTTATTGATTCTGAACAGGACGAGGTGAAATAATACACAGTGTGTAATAAATGTGCTCTGACTCTTTCCAGGAATGATTTGATGTGACGTGTGTGATCACGTTCTTTAGCGCTGCCTCTGATGCTAACATCTGCTAACAGGGTTTGATCTGCAGGTGGACACATTTCATGGAGGGAACTTGTTGCTGTATGGATGAGCAGTTTAGTGATCAGAGTCTGGTTTCACTCCTCAGATGAGCCCGTGGTGAAGCCCGTTGTGAGCGTGTACCCGGCAGCATCCAGAGCCCAGCTGGAGAGGAAGAGCTCCCTGCTGTGTGTGGCCTCAGACATGTTTCCTCCTCTGGTCCAGATCTCCTGGAGAAGACCAAAGGGGGACGGTCAGCTGGAGGTGCTGCCCCCTGCTGAGGGAGAGCAGCTGGAGCTCAGAGAGTCGGGACGCAGCGTCTCCATCCTGATTGTCCCTCAGAGAGAGAACAGGACTGATAGATACCTCTGCTCTGTGCAGCACGAGGGGGGCAGAGTGGACGCCAGAACTGAACAAGGTGAAGAAGGCTTGGTGTCTGATTCAGCTCCATCAGATTAGAGCAGATTACAGATTAGAGCACAGATGATGGAACATCTCTTCATGCCTCTTTGTCTTGAACAGAAGTTCCAGCTGCTGCAGCCTCCTGTCCTCCAGAGAGAGAAGCGCCTGACCTGACAGCTCTGCAGCAGACCCAGAGTAAGAATCTGAAAAACACCACATCAGGGCCCCTAAAACCTTTGTGTGGCCCTGGTCTGGGTTCAATCAGGACCTTTGAGCTTTGAGCTGAACTGCTGTCTGTTCTTATTGAGCGTGTGTGTGTGTGTGTGTGTGTGTGTGTGTGTGTGTGTGTGTGTGTGTGTGTGTTTGTGTGTCTCAGTGTCCTTTCAGGCTCAGTGCAGGGTGAAGCTGCTCTCTCTGCTGTACTCCCTGCTGATCCTGAAGAGTCTGGTGTTCTGCTGTGGACTCTCTCTGCTGAGGATCCCCACCAACAAGCCCCCGTCCATCAGCTGCACATGTGCTGACCGACTGTCTCCTGCTGGCCTGTTCTCTCCATCAGATCTCAGCAGCTCACCTCTGGAAAGCTTCTCTCAGCAGGTCCAAATGTAGATTCCAACATGTGGAGGGTGGTTGGAGAATGGATGGATCTGTGCAGCGTCAGATAAATCCCCCTGGAGGTCTAAACAGAAACAGACTTGTATTCTGATCCTGATTCTGTTGTCTAAAGTTCATTTGAATAGATTCTGTTTACACTCAGTAAAGAGTGATTTGTACAAACGTTTCCAATGATCCTCTTTCTGCTAGATTAGACCTCATTTATTCAATGTTTCACACATATGCAGAGTGTCGCAGCTTCTTACATTTTTTACAGTGTAACTTTCTCAATAAAGTCAAACATCCTCAGAGTCTGTGTTTTATTAACATCTTTCTTTTCATTCATTTCAACAAAGTCATGTGAAAGACCCAGAAAATATTACATTTAACACCAAACCTGCTTTTTGGTGAGTTTTGGGGTCACTGCAGGACAGAAAGAAGAGAGGAAGATTAATAACTCCTTGTGTTTCAGTAACGCCGTTAAACCACGTTCAGTACCAGAGACCTGATTTACATTTAACATTAACAACTAATATTAGAACGGTCAAAAATACATCACATCATAAAGATGATAAAATATAAAATATAATATTAATCATAGTCAAATCAATATTCATAACAACAACAATAATAATTAAAGTTGTAATTATAGTCATGATCATAATTCTAATAATAATATCAATAACAACAATGATACAAAATAATATTAGCAGACATAATAATTAAAAAACATAATACAATTTCTTATGATGAAATTAAATAATAATAACGATAATAATTATCTTAAAAATAATATTAAAAGCAACTACAATAACAATAAAAGTTGTAATAATAGTAACAAGAGTCAATAATAATAATTCTAATAATATCAATAACAATAAAATAATAATAAGTGAAGATAATAATAATTAAAAAAATAAAAATCCCTTTAATAATAGATAAATAAATAATAATAATAAAAATAATAATATTAATAATAGAAATATTAAAAATAAATAAAGGTCCAAAATAACGCTGATGATCCTGTTGTTTACAGTTGGAGGTTTTAAAGAGGATCTGAGCAGACTACATGAAGTCTGTTTGATTTCAGCTCCTCAGCTCTGAGTTCAGGGTTTCAGTGGTTTCTCTGTCTTCAGAACAAACACAGGTCAAAGGTGAGAGGGTGAATTCTCAGCACTGAAGTCAGACTGAAGTTCCTGGAATGATGCTTTAACCAGAGTGGATGCTTGTAACTGTTGTTGTGTTATTTCTGTGAGAACCCTGAGCTAACGGTTAGAGCAGGAACCCACACAGATGGTCTCTCTGCTGCAGGAAGGAAGTGCTGATCTGCTGTCAACAGGTTTTTATGAGTCCTAATAACCACAGAGGACAGATTCAGATCTGCTGCTGCTGCTCACGCTCTCAAAGCGCTCTCACTCTGAGTACCTGTTTGTCTTCTCTCTTGTTCTAAGTCTGAACACAAAGACGTGTTTCTGATCCAGAAGACGCTCCTCAGAGTTTACACGCGGTGTTAATGAGACCTTCTTTCTGCTCTTTAAACCCGCTCATGAAGGTTTCTGAGCTGGTTGGATTGTTGTGAAGGTTCAGAGACTCTTTGTGGAGACGATAAAGACAAAGACGTGACGCTCCAGACCAACTCTGATGTTAAACAAGAACAAAATGATTTCAGTCGTCTGAACTCATCTGAAAGAAATCAGTCAAAGATAAGACACAAAATATGTTGTGTTAAGCAGGTGTGATGAAAGAATAACACTGGAGTAAATAAAGGGGGATTTAAAATCAACATTTCTACAGGGATGGATAGTGGGGGGGTTACCTGTGTTCCTTATGTCTCATCTTTATTTCTGATCTCCCCTTTAAATAGATTGTGTTCTTTATTTGTACATACCTGTTTTTATTATAATTATATATATAAATAATAATAATAATTATAGTTATTATAATAACAAGAAGAAAATGTTATTATTATTATTGTTAGGATTTTATTTAATTATTTAATTTTATAATGATCTTTATTACTAATATTATTATTATTTTTGTTGTTATTGATATGACTAGTATAACTATTATTAAAACGATTATAATAATAATTATTAATATAATTGATATTATAATTATCATCATGATAATTTGTATTATAATTGTTTTATTATTATTATTGTTGTCTGGATAGTGGGGGGGTTACTTGTGTTCATTATGTCTGATTTTTATTTCTTATCTCCCCTTTAAAAAGATTGTGTTTTTTTATTGTACCTTCCAGTTTTTGTTTTTATTATTATTATTATTATTATTATTATTATTATTATTATTATTATTATTATTATTATTTTCATTATTATTATTTATCAAAGGGATTTTCATTTCTTTAATTATTATGACCCTTAATACTATTATTAAAACTTGTATTATTATTTTTGTAGTTACTTTTAATATTATTTTTATTTTTATTATTATTATTTATATTAATATTTATTTGTATCACAAGAAATTGTATTATGTTTTTTAATTATTATGTCTGCTAATATTATTTTGTATCATTGTTGTTATTGATATTATTATTAGAATTATGATCATGACTATAATTACAACTTTTATTATTATTGTTGTTATTAATTTTAATTTGACTATGATTAATATTATATTATATATTTTATTATCTTTATGATGTGATGTATTTTTGACCGTTCTAATATTAGTTGTTAATGTTAAATGTAAATCAGGTCTCTGGTACTGAACGTGGTTTAACGGCGTTACTGAAACACAAGGAGTTATTAATCTTCCTCTCTTCTTTCTGTCCTGCAGTGACCCCAAAACTCACCAAAAAGCAGGTTTGGTGTTAAATGTAATATTTTCTGGGTCTTTCACATGACTTTGTTGAAATGAATGAAAAGAAAGATGTTAATAAAACACAGACTCTGAGGATGTTTGACTTTATTGAGAAAGTTACACTGTAAAAAATGTAAGAAGCTGCGACACTCTGCATATGTGTGAAACATTGAATAAATGAGGTCTAATCTAGCAGAAAGAGGATCATTGGAAACGTTTGTACAAATCACTCTTTACTGAGTGTAAACAGAATCTATTCAAATGAACTTTAGACAACAGAATCAGGATCAGAATACAAGTCTGTTTCTGTTTAGACCTCCAGGGGGATTTATCTGACGCTGCACAGATCCATCCATTCTCCAACCACCCTCCACATGTTGGAATCTACATTTGGACCTGCTGAGAGAAGCTTTCCAGAGGTGAGCTGCTGAGATCTGATGGAGAGAACAGGCCAGCAGGAGACAGTCGGTCAGCACATGTGCAGCTGATGGACGGGGGCTTGTTGGTGGGGATCCTCAGCAGAGAGAGTCCACAGCAGAACACCAGACTCTTCAGGATCAGCAGGGAGTACAGCAGAGAGAGCAGCTTCACCCTGCACTGAGCCTGAAAGGACACTGAGACACACACACACACACACACACACACACACACACACACACACACACACACACACACACACACACACACGCTCAATAAGAACAGACAGCAGTTCAGCTCAAAGCTCAAAGGTCCTGATTGAACCCAGACCAGGGCCACACAAAGGTTTTAGGGGCCCTGATGTGGTGTTTTTCAGATTCTTACTCTGGGTCTGCTGCAGAGCTGTCAGGTCAGGCGCTTCTCTCTCTGGAGGACAGGAGGCTGCAGCAGCTGGAACTTCTGTTCAAGACAAAGAGGCATGAAGAGATGTTCCATCATCTGTGCTCTAATCTGTAATCTGCTCTAATCTGATGGAGCTGAATCAGACACCAAGCCTTCTTCACCTTGTTCAGTTCTGGCGTCCACTCTGCCCCCCTCGTGCTGCACAGAGCAGAGGTATCTATCAGTCCTGTTCTCTCTCTGAGGGACAATCAGGATGGAGACGCTGCGTCCCGACTCTCTGAGCTCCAGCTGCTCTCCCTCAGCAGGGGGCAGCACCTCCAGCTGACCGTCCCCCTTTGGTCTTCTCCAGGAGATCTGGACCAGAGGAGGAAACATGTCTGAGGCCACACACAGCAGGGAGCTCTTCCCCTCCAGCTGGGCTCTGGATGCTGCCGGGTACACGCTCACAACGGGCTTCACCACGGGCTCATCTGAGGAGTGAAACCAGACTCTGATCACTAAACTGCTCATCCATACAGCAACAAGTTCCCTCCATGAAATGTGTCCACCTGCAGATCAAACCCTGTTAGCAGATGTTAGCATCAGAGGCAGCGCTAAAGAACGTGATCACACACGTCACATCAAATCATTCCTGGAAAGAGTCAGAGCACATTTATTACACACTGTGTATTATTTCACCTCGTCCTGTTCAGAATCAATAAAAACATGGAGGATATTTTGAATATTTCTCTCCATATATTTGGAGATGTCAAACTTTAGATTGGTCTCACTCTTTTAGGATTCTTGTTCACATGAGCAGCGGCTCACTATACGTTATCTCTGACATGTTATTAAACAGGAAACACTGATGAAATATAATTCTCACTTTAACTTTTACAACATGGGCAGCTTGATGTTTCCATAAGTCAAAGTACTGAATCACAAATAATCAGGAGACCTGAAGGGGTCCCTGAGAATGTCATTGATTCATTGATGTTTTGGCACCTTTCTCCATTAGTAACTAGCAAAATAGTTGACTTGGAATGTTGCAGTTGGATTTAAGTTGCTTTATATCCCATATATTCCCACAAACCGGAGCCCTCCAAGGCCTGAGCCTGACCTCCCAGAATCGCAAGATGCTAACGGGGCTATGCTGAGTAGCATCAAGCAGATGAAAGATGACCTGCGAGCAGAAATTGCAGAGGATTCCAACTCTGCCATCTCAGAGACTGTGAGAAGAGAGCCGTTTGAACACAGGCCTTCTTCTCATGAGGTTACTATCAAGGAGCTGGAGGAGTCCGCAACTGATCACGACAACCAGCTAACTAGCCTCCAAGCTACTGGGACAGCGCTGAACGCTGCGGTGGACTCTCTTTCTAAGAAGTGTGAGGACCTAGAGGGACGCGCTAGATGGAATAACATCCGTTTGGTGGGTCTTCCCGAAGGGTTGGAGGGTCCTCGCCCTACGGGATTTACTGCCCACCTCCTGCAGGACTAGAGGAGGGGCAGATACTGGACCGAGCTCACCGCACCTTGCGTGCTAAGCCTAGAGAGGGGGAGCCGCCTCGTCCAATGGTCATAAGAGTAAACCCTCTACGGCGGGCTGGGGAGGCTTCCCCTCTGTCACATGAGGAAAGGAGGATCTCAATCTTTCTGGACTTTACGCCGGCAGTGGCCAAGAAACGCGCTGCATTCACTCGGGTAAAGAAGGAGCTACATTCATGCCCTAACGTCAAGTTTGGACTTCGTTACCCTGCAGTGCTTTACATCACATTGCCGCACGGCCAGGCCCACAAATTTAAGTTGAAGAGAGCTGTTGATGCGGACACTGTTTAACGGGGCCGATGCTTCAGTTGCCATGATGATGAGCGACGCTGTTTTCCCTCTGCGCGCTCCTCTGCTGCAGGCGGACAGACAGTCAGAGTATCTTTACATGAGGATGATCTCTGTTTGCCTTTTCTCCTCTTCCTGAGTTTATCTGTATTATTGAGGGATGAATAGCTGCTGCTTCATCTCATGTCCTGGTGCCTGACACACCAGTGCATTACTGTTTCTGAGGACATGCAGAGAGTTTAAGATAAGATTAGATGAGATTAGATAAGATTAGATAAGATGTACTTTGTTGGTCCCCGTTGGGGGAAATTATTTTGTTATAGCAGCTTACAACACGGGACAGGGGAATACAACAATGTACTGACATAGTTAAAAAATATAATAACAATAATAATAGCAATGACAAGAGTAAAATAAAATAGAATAAAATAAAATAGAATAAAATAGAATGGAATAAAATAGAATAAAATAGAATAAAATAAAATAGAATAAAATAAAATAAAATAAAATAAAATAGAATAAAATAGAATGGAATAAAATAGAATAAAATAAAATAAAATAGAATAAAATAAAATAAAATAAAATAGAATAGAATAAAATAAAATAGAATAAAATAAAATAAAATAGAATAGAATAAAATAAAATAGAATAAAATAAAATAAAATAGAATAAAATTAAATAGAATAAAATAAAATATGCTAAAATAAAATATGGCAAGTATTACAGATGTATGCACATTATGTACGCTTCTATCTGATAAATATATAGGTATGTTATTGCACGGATAAATTGCACCAGGTTATTTACTATTACTCGGGTAAACGCGTTTACAGGATTTGTGTACGTTTTTTTATCTGATCATATATGCATTGTTGATGCCACTATATAAAAGGTGCTTATATATGTATCTTATGCCATTATTGTATAAAACTGTGAATGCCGATAAAAAAAAAATATTGGATCAATAATTTTTCATGTTCCAGTTTGTTCAGATGAATTAGACACAGAAAACTAATAATACTGATTCCATGAAAATAAAGGATCACAAAAATCCACATCAGGATGTTATACATACTTTATATTAACAACAATACACATTGTTGTGTTTTTAACATTTACAAACAATACAGTGGTAATATTCCTCAACTATAACCTGACATAGATTTGAATCCTCGGGGAACAAATCAATACGCTGATGACTCCATAATTATTATAATATTTATTTCAAGTATTTTTCATCAGAATGAATCCAAATGAAACAATCTAGAAAGCACAAATGTTAATAAAGACAGCTCCATCATCTCAAATCAAACCTTCATGTCTCTGAGCACAACATCACTTCTTATTTTCATTTCATATTTTAATACGTTGATCAGAAATCTGATGTGTGTAAGAGCTAACACAAACAAATCAGCACTTTTCAGCGTTTCTGTCTGACCTGTGTTCAGAATCTCTACGTGATCTCATTCTATCTAAAAGAATCAAAACACACAGATATGTGTGTGTGTGTGTGTGTGTGTGTGTGTGTGTGTGTGTGTGTGTGTGTGTGTGTGTGTGAACACGTTACACATCATTCTATGTAGCACATGAACAATGGAATTAAAGAAGGATTGTTATATTTAGTGTCTTTGACTATCATTTCTAGTCTGCAGGTTTAATGTAGACTCACAATATATTCCCACAAACAGACATATACCTTATTAGATTTAATACAGCTGTCTGAGCTTTATTTGTAGTCATTCATTTGAGCAGAATCATCGTTTTCATCTTCTGTTGAAACTAATCGGAGATACTTCTGAGCAACTCAAAGTCAAGTCAAATATATTCATGAAGTTTGAAATATCAGAGCTTTTCTACAAATCCAAACCAGGTCCATCAAATCCACAAACAAAGACCAGCTCCAGACGTGCAGAGAGGTTTAAACCTCTTCCATGAATGATGTCAGAGTCCTCTATTAAATATAAAAAACTAACTAAACTAATGAAGAAGCAGAAATTCATCTAAATAATAAAGAGGATCAAATGTTTGAGTTCTTACCTGTTACAAACAGTTTAGTCCCAGAGCCAAAGATGAAGTACCATCCTGAACCTCCCACAGTGAGAAAGAGTGATACAAAAACCTGTGTGCTGCTGAATGAGTCAGAGGATGAACCAGGATCATATTTCAGCTCCATGAGGGGTTTCTCTAAAGTTCACATCAACATGTCTGTCTCTTCTTGATCCTCTTTCTGGACTCCAGCAGTGTTGATCTAAGGACCAGAGAGTCTGTCAGTCCACTACGTCAGTCCACATGGACTGGACCTGGACCAGAGGATGGACTGTTATGACTGCAGCAGACAGGTTCTTGGTCCCCAGAGGATAGAGCTTGTTTCCTGCTCCTCTTGGACTAATGGTGCTGAAAGGTGGTCTCAAATACCTCTTTTGGACCAACGTGAACCGGGTTGTGTTTCCGGGCTGGTTCTCGCGCTGGTTCAGAGCTGGTTGAACTCGTGAACCAACACAAGGGACCACTCGAGCCCGTGGAAGAGGCACGCCATGACGTCAGATCCACGTGACCGCTTCTCCCAGCAGCGCTAGCGTGAACTTTCCCTCACAACAACAACGATGGAGGACAACGGCAGCTTGTCTCCATGACGACCGCTGCTTTGTCTTGGAATCCATTAGTCTCTTTGATTTGTTCTCTGCAGGACGATGGAGGAAACACGTTTGGGTTGGGTTTTGGATCACGGCAACCCCGCCCCTCGCCCCTGACGTTCGTGGTTCGTGGTTCTAGACCAGCAAAGAGTTGGGGCCGCTCTGGAACCGGTTTTCGCGGAGCCAGTTCACTCCTAGTTGAAACACGAAAAACCAGTTCTCAATTGAGCGCCGGCTCTGATCCGGCCCTGAAACTGCCTCGGTCTACAAGAGGTCAAAGAAAGTGGATCAAACAGAGACTAAGTTCAACCCGACCCAAAGAAGCGCTGTATTGAAGAGATCCACATGATGGGAGGCGTGGATGGATGAAGTACCAGAAGAAGAGCGGCTTGGTGACCCGGACTCTTGGCCCCCCCTCACGTTTCCTGGTATGTTTAGCTATCTGCGGTGTGGTGTTAGTGTTTATACCGCTGCCCACTTTACAAATGTTCAATCACTGGAAGCCCACGTTCACTTTACCAGCGGCTCGGTCCATGACCTGGAAGTTCAGAACAGTCTGACGGGTCCAAATACAAAGGGGGTTCAAATAAAGGTGTGGAACATATGGTTAGCTTCCAGCCTTTCTTTAGCTAGCTTTAGCATTAGCATTCTTCTTGTGTGACATTAACACACGCGTCCACCCTGTGGTTATTATGACTTCATTGTAATCACTGCTTTGTGTGTACACAGGTTAACAACAAGTCCTGAAGTTAGCCCGACCCCGCTGCAAACAGGACCAGAACAAGACTTCACTAAAACCTGAGCGACTGTAGCGCAGTGCTAACCGTATTTAGCCTTGATTGTTCACACTTACTGTAATGAAGATGTCTGGAGCACGCTGTAACCATCCTGGGATGCTGTAAAACTGTACGTGTGTACGTGGTCCAGCTGATATCCAGGTCCTCCTTGGTCTCTTAGTAATGTGGGACACAGGGCTCCTTGGTTCTGGCTCCAGGCAGGAGAACTAGAGAGAGTTCCTCCACATACTTAGACGCACAACAGCACAGATGGTGCAGGAAGTCTGGGAGGGTGAAGTTTTTCATAACGCAACACTTCAGAAGATGTTAAGATAACAAGTTTTCCATAATTAGAGGCAGTGCTGAGTTGATTGACAGGCGAGCACACTGTAGCTGTTAGTGAGGAGGCTAAAGGCCCGCCTCTTTACCTCACACTAGCTTGACAGAAGTTAGGTTGAGTTCAGCATTTCCAATATGGCTGCCGCCGATGATCCGCTTCCAAACAGGGCTTCAGAAACAGACGGGTCACGGAGACTATGTCCATTTTATATAAAGTCTATGGTTTCCACAAAGACATGTTGCAGACCAACCACATTCAATATGGCGGACACACTGACGTAGTGCAGCAGCAAGATAACACAGTCAACACGGCGTCTACATATATATGTCTATGGTTGCCTGAGCATGCTCCTTTAACTTCTGGAGTCAAGAGATTCTCAAAAGTGATGAAGCCTTTTCTGTCAGACAACAGAGACATGAAACAATGATATAAAGAGATATCATCGGAAACAGGGACATGTTTATGAGCCTACCAACCCATTCCTGACTAGCATGGAGCTAACCCTAGTGCCTTCACCTAACCACGCCACAACGCCCGGAGTGGATAGGCAGCGCCACTCGACGCCACCTGTATTCACTACCCCGTTCAAAACACCAGAAACAGAAAGCAGGAGAGAGTTTGTGAGCACCAATCAATTTGGCAAACTATGGAACATTAACCCCGTTAATCAGAGGACCAGAAAGAGAACATGGATGAGGAGGATCCTTGATTCAGTGATAATATAAAGTAATATAAAATAAAATATTATAGAATATCATATAATGTAATATAATATAATATAATATAATAAATTATAATATAATATAATATAATATAATAAATTATAATATAATATAATATAATATAATGTAATATAATATAATGTAATGTAATGTAATGTAATGTAATATAATATAATATAATATAATAAATTATAATATAATATAATTTAATATAATATAATATAATATAATATAATGTAATATAATGTAATGTAATGTAATGTAATGTAATGTAATGTAATGTAATATAATATAATATAATATAATAAATTATAATATAATATAATTTAATATAATATAATATAATTTAATATAATATAATATAATATAATACAATACAATACAATACAATATAATATAATATTATATAATATCATATAATGTAATATAATATAATATAATATCATATAATATAATTTAATATAATATAATATAATATAATGAAGAAGTCCTGACAGCAGTAAATAAAGGACTCTCTCAGTTCATCATGTCTGTGTCTCTGTCTGTGGTTTCCTGCTCTCTGAGTCACATCTGTTCATCTGTTGGTTTTTGTTCAGGCTGCTCGGATCACTTCTCACTGTGGGGGACGACTTTCAAACAGGAGCAGTAGTAGGTGGCTGAATGAGAGAGTTCAACTCTCTGGATCTGTAACTCATAGCTGTTCTGTTTCTTCACAGCTGAGAAATCATCTACCTGAGTATGGTTGTATCCTTTATCTATTTCACCAGTAGTCCTGTGTATATCAAGAATCACTCTGAATGTTTCTGTGTCATTCTTCTGGTACCAGTATACATAGTCATCATCACAGCTGTCAGTTCGTCCACAGCTGAAGGAGACTTGTTCTCCGACTCTCCTGGTCAGTGTTAAATCCTCCTGAATCAGCTCTGCTGCCATGGTAACCAGAGCTGCAGACACAGAGACAGACAGGTGAAGGTGAGTGAGACAGTGTTTGGTAAAGGTGGAGTTTGTTGGCTCCTGATTGGCTGATTGAAACACTCACCTGAACACAGACAGCACAGGGCAGCAGCTGGGAGGAGAAGCATTTTGTGCCGCGGCGTTTCCTCTGGAGAACCTGAGGAGAAGTGACGCTCTGACGCTGCTGAGGACAAACAAGGACGAGCTGAGAGATCAGACCAGGACACGTGGTTTCTAACAGGTCCTCAGATCTCCCATCAGCCCCGGCGCTGAACAGATAAGGCCGCCGCTGAAGCTGCGGTGTGGTTTTCAGACGAGCGTGAGGTTTAAAGGAAGACGAGGAGGAGCAACAGGCAGCACACAGACACCTGAACTAAGGAGTGCGGGGCGAGCACACTACAAACAAACAGAGCAATAGTTCTGTAGCTCATGGTAACGTGACGGGCTCGTTAACACTGACAGAGTTATACGGGGCTGTACAGGCAGAGATTTAAAGACAAGGGATACAAAATGAAGCAGAAATACAAACAGAGAACCATGTTCAAAAAACACAACAAACAAATCAATATAGCCCGCCATTTAAGAGACGGCCCTACCATACAGGAAGGATTATCTTACTCAACTCATCTGGATATATAATGTTCAAAATTCAACACTCTACTTTTTAAGATTTCACTCATGTCTGTTTGGGCTGCCTGACTTATGAAGCCTGGAAATATTATTTCTAGTGTTTTTCTGAGAAATAATTTAATTAAAAATTAATTTAACATTTTTTAAAACTTTTTTAACATTTCACCAAATAGATTTTTTGTTATTATTTGAAGATGGTTTTTTTTCGGAAATAATAAATACAGAATAGAAAACACAAATCTAAAGTGTGTTGACTTCCACTACAGAGTCATGTCTGTGTTTAATGCAGTGACTTCCACTACAGAGTTATGTCTTTGTTTAACGCAGTGACTTCCACTACAGTCATCTCTGTGTTTAATGCAGTGACTTCCACTACAGAGTCATGTCTGTGTTTAATGCAGTGACTTCCACTGCAGAGTCATCTCTGTGTTTAATGCAGTGACTTCCACTACAGAGTCATGTCTGTGTTTAATGCAGTGACTTCCACTACAGAGTCATGTCTGTTTTAAATGCAGTGACTTCCACTGCAGAGTCATGTCTGTGTTTAATGCAGTGACTTCCACTACAGAGTCATGTCTGTTTTGATGTATTTAACATTGTTCTCATTGGTGTTTTCTATGTAACTTAAACCCTCAAACAACTTAATAAACTTTCAATATCATGACATGTTGCATGTCTGACATCACGTGTGTCTTTATTAAATCAACTCTTCTAGCACATTCTTTACAGGGTGGATTTCTGTGTTTGCTGCAGGAGTGGGCATCACACTTAAAGGGAAATACCGCCACCTTCTGGTCAGTTACAGGAACTGCATCAACACCCAAATGATGCTGATATTGACCATCATGCTGACGTAAGAACACTTACAGAAGGAACAAAGTCACAACTTCCTGTCATTCCAGAAGCACCTTTTTTAAAACATGCAGCCCAAAACGTTCAACATAACTAATAAGAGTCTTTGCTGCTCAAACCTTCTTGATTCTTCCTTCATGCTTCCTCACATGACGTAATAGTGATGAGTCAGCCATGAGTGAGTCATTGTGAGAGCCTGTTTCTGAGGGACGACCTTTTAATACAGATTGATTATTAACTTACCAAAGACAGATCCAGTTAGAAAATACACTGAGCAGAGAGAAAATATGACTTATATTTTATTCTGATCAAATGAGTACTATGTTTGTTTGTTAGTTTGAAACCTTGGAAAGTAAAATTTTGTCTCTCTTTATAACTGATTTTCAGCGGAGTGATGATTGCTGCAGGAGTTTAACAGACCTAGTCTTGTTTCTCACTAACTCTTATCTTATTTAAATTTTTATTTATATTTATAATTGTTTCACTTACTTTTTAGTATTTATTTATTTACATTTATTGTGGATTATTCATAATATTTGTAGTAATTAATTGAATCTTATAATCTAATGATTTTTACAGATTACCTCTCAGCATTTTAATATTTTATTCTGTTTTACTTTTAGTGTAGCATCTTCCTGGTTTAATATTTTAGTGTTTTATTATCTTATTTATTTATTTTACTTTGGTGAGATTTTTCATTTATTTTTTATTTTACGTTATCATTATTATTATCATTATTATTATTATTATTATTATTATTATTATCATTATTATTATTATTATTATTATTATTATTATTATTATTATTATCATTATCATTATTATTATTATTATTATTATTTTTATTATTATTATTATTATTATTATTATCATTATTATTATTGTTATTATTATTATTATTATTATTATTATTATTATTATTATTATTATTATTATTATCATTATCATTATTATTATTATTATTATTATTTTATTATTATTATTATTATTATTATCATTATCATTATTATTATTGTTATTATTATTATTATTATTATTATTATTATCATTATTATTATTATTACTATTATTATTATTATTGTTATTATCATTATCATTATTATTATTATTATTATTATTATTATTATTATTATTATTATTATTATTATCATTAATATTATTATTATTATTATTATCATTATTATTATCATTATTATTATTATTATTATTATTATTATTATCATTATTATTATTATTATTATTATTATTATTATTATTATTATTATTGTTGTTATTGTTTTTTCCTATTTTTACTGTTGTGATTATCATTATTGTTATTGTTTTTATTATTATTATTATTATTATTATTATTATTATTCTTTTTCTTATTCTTATTCTTATTCTTATTATTAATGTTATTGTTCTTATTATTATTATTATTATTATTATTATCATTATTATTATTATTGTTATTGTTATTATTATTATTATTATTATTATTATTATTATTATTATTATTATTATTATTATTATCATTATTATTGTTATCATTATTATTATTATTATTATTATTATTATTATTATCATTATTATTATTATTATCATTATTATTATTATTATTATTGTTATTGTTATTATTATTATTATTATTATTATCATTATTGTTGTCATTGTTATTATTATTATTATCATTTTCATTATTATTCTAATTATTATTGTTATTGTTTTTACTATAATTGTTGTTATTATCATTATTGTTATCGTTGTCATTATTAGTATCATCATTACCATTATTGTTGTTATTATTACTGATTAGTGATTATTGATTATTGATATTCTACACTCTGTAAGTAACACTCATGTTTGTTTACAAATATCAACAATAGGTCAGAACATTGATTATCTGACTGATTTATAAAGGAAGGAGTGGTTATTGAATGGAAAGCTTCATTAAGGACCCGAAAGATCCGGATCTTTTCGTGGAGCTGAGCCAAACAGCCCGGATCACTGGAGGGAGTTGACATCCCCATCGCTGTGCCGCGTTGCATTCTGGTACATGTAGTAACAGTGACGCCATTACTGTTGATTTGAACCAATCAGGGAAGCTTTGGAGTTAAAATAAATACCTCCTCCTTCGTGTTTAAGTGTTTTAGAGAGACAGTCAAAACTAAAAGGTTGATGTTTCCCGCTTTGGGTGGGAATAATCACAACAAATGACGCAGCGGAACTACAAGTCCCACATCCTTACGTCATGACGTCATGACGTTTGGCAGCGGTCAGTTGCTAAAGGAGAAAACAGCCGCTTCCGTGTTGTTCTTGTTATTCTGGTGAATAAGTGTCGTTAGTGGAGTCAGAGCTCGTGTGGCAGCCTCCCCGGAGAGAGTTTACCATGACCCAGTGAAGCTGACTCTCAGAGCTCCACCTTTACTCCACCTTTACCCCGACATGTCTCTGCTGCAGAGCTCCAAGAAGAAAGACAAGCGCACCATCCTGTCTGGGACCTGCCCGGACCCCAAATGTCAGGCGAGGCTCTTCTTCCCGGCTCACGGCTCCGTCAGCATCGAGTGCACGGAGTGTGGGCAGAGACACGAGCAGAGGAGCCTGCTGGACGTGGAGGAGGTCACAGACCCTGATGTGGTGCTCCACAACCTGCTCAGGAACGCCCTGCTCGGCGTCACAGGGGCCCCGAAGAAAGGCACGGAGCTGGTGAAAGTCCTGGGACTCTCCAACTACCACTGCAAGCTCCTGTCCCCGGTCCTGACCCGGTACGGCATGGACAAGCAGACCGGGCAGGCGAAGCTGCTGAGGGACATGAACCAGGGGGAGATCTTTGACTGCTCCCTGCTGGGGGACAGAGCCTTCCTCATCGAGCCGGACCATGTCTCCACTATGGGGTATGGGAAGGACCGGTCAGGGAGTCTGATCTACCTGCACGACACCCTGGAGGAGGTGAAGAAAGCCAACAGCAGCAGGGAGTGTCTGATCCCGGTGCATGTGGACGGGGACGGGCACTGCCTGGTCCACGCCGTGTCCAGAGCGCTGGTAGGAAGAGAACTGTTCTGGCACGCCCTGAGAGAAAACCTCAAACAGAACTTCAAGCAGAACCTGGACCGCTACAAGGCCCTGTTTCAGGATTTCATCGACGCCGCCGAATGGGAGGACATCATCAACGAGTGCGACCCCCTCTTCATCCCCCCTGAAGGGGTCCCGCTCGGGCTGCGCAACATCCACATCTTCGGTTTAGCCAACGTCCTGCACCGCCCCATCATCCTGCTGGACTCTCTGAGCGGGATGAGGAGCTCCGGGGACTACTCGGCCACCTTCCTGCCCGGCCTGGTGGCGGAGGAGCAGTGCAGGGGGAAGGACGGGAAGCTCAACAAGCCCATCTGCATCGCCTGGAGCAGCTCCAGCAGGAACCACTACATCCCTCTGGTGGGGATCAAGAACAGCGTGCTGCCCAAGCTGCCGGCCCGCCTGCTCCCCAAGGCGTGGGGGATCCCTCAGGAGCTCATCAGGAAGTACATCAAGCTGGAGCCCGACGGGAGCTGCGTGATCGGAGGCGACCGCAGCCTGCAGGACAAATACCTGATGCGGCTGGTGAACGCCATGGAGGAGGTGTTCATGGAGAAGCACAGCATCCACCCGTCGCTGGTCGCCGACGTGCACCAGTACGTTTACAGGCGGACCGGCGTGATCGGCATCCAGCCCGAGGAGGTCACGGAGGCGGCGAAGAAGTCTGTGATGGAGAACCGGCTGCACCGCTGCCTGATCTGCGGAGCGCTGTCCGAGCTCCACGTCCCTCCTGAGTGGCTGGTTCCAGGCGGGAAG
>NW_023260260.1:0-21549 GCF_009762535.1 Notolabrus celidotus | reverse complement strand
ATTTTATTTTGTTTTACTTATCTTTTTATTTTTTTATCTTATTTTGTACTTATTGAAACTTCTTTCTTGATTGTACTTATGTCTGGGTTGCTGTAACAACTGAATTTCCCCCCCGGGGGATCAATAAAGTAATATCTTATCTTATCTTAAAGGTGACATATCATGCAAATGGACTTTTTAATGGTTCTCTACCTGAAATCTGTGTCCCTGTCTACAAACCCCCTGAAAAGTAAAAGACTCCATTCTGCCCCTGTTCTGATTTCTCCACCTTTCTGTAAATGTGTGTGAAACCAGCCGTTTCAGTTTTCAGTGTTTTTCATACGTCACAACGCCATCCGGTCTGTAACAGGAAGTCAGAGCTCGGAGCTTGTTCAGCCCATAGACTGTATAAAATACAACTCAACCCCTCCTCCGTTTTTCATTCCCTGCACACATGTGTGCTAACAAGGAGCTTAGGAGGGAGGCATGCTAGTTGTAGGCTGTCTTAATAAACACAAAGGTCGCTTTGACTCCCCACGTCTGCAGATTTGAAGATCTAGTGGATGATTTTTATTTGTCATGGATAAGTGCTAGCGCTAATTAGCATAGCCACATAGCTATATGTTCATAGCTGTAGCTGTAGCTGTAGCTGTAGCTGTAGCTGTGTACCAAGACACACGTCGACATACTGACAAATAAAACAACAAGAAACACTAAATCTGTGACCAATCCTTCAGAAAGGTCCCGCTGCCTTTCTGGCAGAGGTCGGTTTTACTCCCCACGTCTGCAGATTTGAAGATCTAGTGGAATATTTTTATTTATCATGGATACGTGCTAGCGCTAGTTAGCATAGCCACATAGCTACACGTTCGTAGCTGTGTACCAAGACACACGTCGACATACTGATAAATAAAACAACAAGAAACACTAAATCTGTGATCAATGGTTCAGAAAGGTCCTGCTGCAGGCGCCTCTCCGTCAGGATCAGATTCTGGATCAGATTCAGAGGGTTGAAGTAACGCGGGTCTGTGAGCAGCCGTGTATATTCAGCCAACATGTAAACATTAGATCAACGTGCTGGAGAGCCGAGGCACATCCACTTCCGGAGGGGGCGTGGTCAGAGGGAAAACAGAGTGTTTTGATGAGGACTGAAGAAGAGGACTTTTCAGGCAGACCAAAATCTGATTTCAAAGTGTTTTTTTGAGCATAAACTTTAAAGACATGTTTTGGGGACCTCTTAGACCAATATATGTTGATGAAAAAAGCGTGATATGTCACCTTTAATCATCACCATCTGATTGAATGTTTATCCATCATTATTACACTCTCACTACGAGGCGTTATTTATTTCAACAGAGTCTGCAGCTACACAACGCACAGTATTTGTGTTTTGAAGTACCTTTGTCTCCGCTCTTGTTTGCACCACAACATGTGTTAAAAGTTCATGCACGCCAAAAGCACCAGTAAAATATGTCAGTGTACATTAAAGTTACCGCACATCATCCTGCAGATTCCAGGCTCCTCTGCCAGGTTCTCTTTTGCCGCTCCTTTTTATTTCTCCCCCGTCTGTCTCCCGGGGTGAGATGACGTACGTTGTGGTTTCTCTTCTCTCTGCCAGACACTTCATAATTATTGCCTTTATTGCTTTTATTTTATTTTTCATTTCTAAATGCCACTATAAGCCTCCAGGAAACCCAGAGAACTTCCCATATGTTGTTTTAAATGTGGTTTCGTGCTCATGCCATAAAAAGGCCTCATATCATATTTCTTTTGTTCAGTCACTCTGTGGTATTGTTCTCTTTCCACAGTGGATACGAGTTTGACTACGATTACTACAGAGAAGACTTCTATGACAGGTAAGGGGGCGGAGCCTGAGTCACCTGAGTCTGAAACTAGAGATGGAGGAGCTGGATTTAGTCTTGAAAACAGCAGGTGATGTGAAGTAGTCATGCTACCTTCTTTCATTTTAATACCATCAGAGTAAAGATATCAGTCTAGGCGGTGTTGGCCTGGCGGTTTGAGTATGCGCCCCCATGTACAAAGGGGGGCGCACAATGGTCGCTGGTCCGACTCCTGGCCTCGACCCCCCTGCTCTCTCCTCCCCTCATTTCCTGTCTCTCTTCAGTCGTCCTATCAATAAAGGCAAATACACTGATGGCTAAATTCCACCAGACCCGTCTCTGATCCGTCACACCAACAGATCTGATAGGTTTCTATTCTAGTCAATGTGTTAACTTCCACTGGATCCACTCCGTTGTGTTCCAGCTGCGTCTCTGATCCGGCAGGTCAGAGTCCTCCATGGATCAGATACACAAGACTTCTATGTTCACAGGATGCCGGAGCACGACGCATCAATCTCAACAGAGCAGATGGAGCGGGACAGGAAGTCAGGTTTCACCAAAACCAAATGAAAACATCCGGTTAATTTTCAGAATAAAAGACTCTGTGTTATCACCAGATCGTATTTCACTTAACTACAACAACAAACCAAAGTCATGATGAGCGGAGCCAGGCCTGGAGTCAACAGGTCAGAGGTTTTCAGAGGACCAGAAAGACAACATGGATGAGGAGAGGAGGAGGAGGAGGATCCTTGATTCAGGGATTACAGAAGGGGAAACCTCGGTCACATGACTCCAGCTGTCTGGAGGTCCTGCTCTGTGCTGAAGTCTGAAAACTGTAGTGATGGGAAGTTCGGCTCTTTGGACTCTTAATTTAGGATCTTCTGTAGTCGTATGTTTTATCTTAACTTTGCAGAAAATAATGGTTTGTGTTGAAAACCCTTTAACAGTGTTTTTATAAGAAGACTTATAACTGACCAATTTTATTTATTTATTCTGTTAAAAAAACATTCTTACTTTAGTTTAATATTTTAATCAAACTTTTTTATTGTACAAATTAACAAAAAACTGCAAACATATCCACAGAACAGAACCAGAACCAACTCAAGCAAACAGAACCAGAACCAAATTCAAACAAACAGAACCAGAACCAAACTCAAGCAAACAGAACCAGAACCAAACTCAAGTAAACAGAACCAAACTCAAGCAAACAGAACCAGAACCAAACTCAAGTAAACAGAACCAAACTCAAGCAAACAGAACCAGAACCAAACTCAAGCAAACAGAACCAGAACCAAACTCAAGTAAACAGAACCAAACTCAAGCAAACAGAACCAGAACCAAACTCAAGTAAACAGAACCAGAACCAAACTCAAGCAAACAGAACCAGAACCAAACTCAAGCAAACAGAACCAAACTCAAGCAAACAGAACCAGAACCAAATTCAAGCAAACAGAACCAGAACCAAACTCAAGCAAACAGAACCAGAACCAAACTCAAGAAAATAGATCCAGAACCAAACCCAAGAAAATAGAACCAGAACTAAATTCAAGCAAACAGAACCAGAACCAAAGTCAAGAAAATAGATCCAGAACCAAACTCACAAAAATAGATCCAGAACCAAACTCACGAAAATAGATCTAGAACAAAACTCGAGAAAACAGAACTAGAATCAAACTCAAGAAAACAGAACCAGAACCAACCCCAAGCAAACAGAACCAGAACCAAATTCAAGAAAACAGAACCAGAACCAAACTCACGAAAATAGATCCAGAACAAAACTCAAGAAAATAGATCCAGAACCAAAGTCACGAAAATAGATCCAGAACCAAACTCAAGAAAATAGATCCAGAACCAACCCCAAGCAAACAGAACCAGAACCAAATTCAAGAAAACAGATCCAGAACCAAACTCAAGAAAATAGATCCAGAACCAAAGTCACGAAAACAGAACCAGAACCAAACTCACGAAAATAGATCCAGAACCAAACTCAAGAAAATAGATCCAGAACCAAACTCAAGAAAATAGATCCAGAACCAAACTCAAGAAAATAGATCCAGAACCAAACTCAAGAAAATAGATCCAGAACCAAACTCAAGAAAATAGATCCAGAACCAAACTCAAGAAAACAGAACCAGAACCAAACTCACGAAAACAGAACCAGAACCGAACTCGGCTGTGGTCCTGCTCCATGCTGCATTCTGAAAACCCAGCTGGAGGTTGTTGTCAGATGTAAGAGCACTGAGCCGGTCTGGACACAGATCGTATATTTCACACGTCATTTGTATATCTCAATATTTAATCCCCACAGGAGTTCTGAGGGCATCGGGTGTTTAGCCCAGACTCGACCTTTCGTGCTCATTGAGCAATCGTCACCCTGTAGCCTGAACTCAGGAACACATTGCTCCATTGTTTCCAGCCATCAGAGGTTATTTATGAAAGTCTCAGAGGAGCAGAGAGGATTGTTGTTCAGAGGCCCAACGTGAGCTAAACGTGTCTCTATCAGTCGAAGGAAACAAAGCTCTTGGAGAGAAACGTGGACACAGAGTGAAACAGATTCTGCCTTGACCGGGGAGAGATGTGAAGTGTAACGGTGGTAGGACTATAAGACTGCCGTGAGGGCACTGGCAACACCGTGTTCTGATGTGGTGGATAAATAAGCCTCTCTGGATGAGAACTTGCCTTTAAACAATAGAAACCTGGCGAAGGCCCACTGACCAAACACAAAGAAAAGTCCAACAGGAGGATGTTTTGGGCCTGTGGGTAAGCCTCATGTGTCAGTCAGAGAGTCTGGGCAAAGTTAAATCTGATTTAATATGTGCACGACAACAGCAGCTCAGGAAAACAATCTCAAGTTACTCCAGAACTTTCACATCACGCACGGTTGTTTGGTACCGTCCCCCGAGCACCATTACACCCCCTTCCCCTCTCTCCAGTGGACTCCATGCTGCTGCTGTGGATCTTTTATTATTGTGGAAATGCCAAAAGTGATCTACTCACCAGCCGTCCTACGTCAACATCGACGGAGCAGCCCAGAGGAAGAAACGGGCCGTGCTGGGTGGACACCATTCAACAGAAGTAGAAAAGTTAAGATCCAGCAGCTCGCTTCCTTGTATTGTTTAAGGACTGTGCTCGAGTACAGATCTTCAAGCAGACCTTTCTGTATGCTTATGTTCCCACTGGTCACATGAAATAAATCAGCCGTACTTTGACCTCAATTCAGTCGTACTTTGACCGTCAATCAGCCGTACTTTGGCTGAAAATCAGCCGTACTTTGGCCGTCAAACAGCCGTACTTTGGCCATCAATCAGCCGTACATTGGCCATCAATCAGCCGTACTTTGGTTGAAAATCAGCCGTACTTTGGCTGAAAATCAGCCGTACTTTGGCCATCAATCAGCCGTACTTTGGTTGAAAATCAGCCGTACTTTGGCCATCAAACAGCCGTACTTTGGCCATCAATCAGCCGTACATTGGCCATCAATCAGCCGTACTTTGGTTGAAAATCAGCCGTACTTTGGCTGAAAATCAGCCGTACTTTGGTTGAAAATCAGCCGTACTTTGGCTGAAAATCAGCCGTACTTTGGTTGAAAATCAGCCGTACTTTGGCTGAAAATCAGCCGTCCTTTGGCCGTCAATCAGCCTTACTTTGGCTGAAAATCAGCCGTACTTTGGCCGTCAATCAGCCATACTTTGGCCGTAAATCAGTCGTACTTTGGCCGTCAATCAGCCGTACTTTGGCAGTTAGTCAGCCGTCCTTTGGCTGTCAATCAGCCGTACTTTGGCTGAAAATCAGGCGTACTTTGGCCATCAATCAGCCGTACTTTGGCCGTCAATCAGCCGTACTTTGGCCGTCAATCAGCCGTACTTTGGCTGAAAATCAGTCGTACTTTGGCCGTCAATCAGCCGTACTTTGGCCGTCAATCAGTCGTACTTTGGCCGTCAATCAGCCGTACTTTGGCCGTCAATCAGCCGTACTTTGGCTGAAAATCAGTCGTACTTTGGCCGTCAATCAGCCGTACTTTGGCCGTCAATCAGCCGTACTTTGGCCGTCAATCAGCCGTACTTTTGCCGTCAATCAGCCGTACTTTGGCCGTCAATCAGCCGTACTTTGGCCGTCAATCAGCCGTACTTTGGCCGTCAATCAGCCGTACTTTTGCCGTCAATCAGCCGTACTTTGGCCGTCAATCAGCCGTACTTTGGCCGTCAATCAGCCGTACTTTGGCCGTCAATCAGTCGTACTTTGGCCGTCAATCAGCCGTACTTTGGCCGTCAAACAGCCGTACTTTTGCCGTCAATCAGCCGTACTTTGGCCGTCAATCAGCCGTACTTTGGCTGAAAATCAGTCGTACTTTGGCCGTAAATCAGTCGTACTTTTGCCGTCAATCAGCCGTACTTTGGCCGTCAATCAGCCGTACTTTGGCTGAAAATCAGTCGTACTTTGGCCGTCAATCAGCCGTACTTTGGCCGTCAATCAGTCGTACTTTGGCCGTCAATCAGCCGTACTTTGGCCGTCAATCAGCCGTACTTTGGCCGTCAATCAGCCGTACTTTGGCTGAAAATCAGTCGTACTTTGGCCGTCAATCAGCCGTACTTTGGCCGTCAATCAGCCGTACTTTGGCCGTCAATCAGCCGTACTTTTGCCGTCAATCAGCCGTACTTTGGCCGTCAATCAGCCGTACTTTGGCTGAAAATCAGTCGTACTTTGGCCGTCAATCAGTCGTACTTTTGCCGTCAATCAGCCGTACTTTGGCTGAAAATCAGCCGTCCTTTGGCCGTCAATCAGCCGTACTTTGGCCGTCAATCAGTCGTACTTTGGCCGTCAATCAGCCGTCCTTTGGCCGTCAATCAGCCGTACTTTGGCTGAAAATCAGCCGTCCTTTGGCCGTCAATCAGCCGTCCTTTGGCCGTAAATCAGCCGTCCTCTGGCAGTTAGTCAGCCGTCCTTTGGCCGTAAATCGTCTCCTCTCTATTCCTCTTTGTTATAATTGTTTTATGCACAACAGCAGAATTTCTCAGCTCCAATTTAACACAACACGTCAGTCTACATAGTTCCCTAAGGACAAGAATGCAGAAAACATAGCAAGACCAGAATCAGACGTTACGCTGTAGAGTTGATGCAGAACTATGAACCAGGTTAAAAACCATAACTTCATTAGTTTGGCATTTATTACACACCTAAAACACTGCATTTTGTTGGGCTTGTGTATTTATATTCTATAATAATAATGTAATAATAATAATAACTGATAGGCTTTGTGCGTGCGTGCGTGCGTGCGTGCGTGCGTGCGTGCGTGCGGGCGTGCGGGCGTGCGTGCGTGCGGGCGGGCGTGCGGGCGTGCGTGCGTGCGGGCGTGCGTGCGGGCGTGCGTGCGGGCCATGGGGAAAGTGAGGGACTACTTTCTGTGGAGTGATTTGATATGACGTGTGATCAGGTTGTCTCAAGCCTCACTTCTGATGTTGAGGATGAATTACCATCGTCATGGGGCTTTGACCAATCAAAAGCATTCTATTCTGTTGTGTTCCGTTCCCTTTCATTCCATTCCATTCAATTCCTATGGGGGTGTTGACCAATCAGAATCCAGTATTTAACACACCTGGGTAATAATACAAAACAATCAATCCAACATGTTCAGTGTCTTTGGACACACTGAAATAATATCACAAAATGCATTACAGCCACCGTGTATGTGAGACTGAACAGAAACATGAGGTCACGTCAGTCTGAAGTTGAACCCTGAGAATAAAAAGATGTGAAAAGATAAAAACACAGCAGAGATGAAGCAGAGAAAAAAAGCAGAACTATAAAAGAAAAGAAGCAAAAATAAAATAAAAAACATTTGAGCAATAAAAAGAAATAAAAGAAGTTGGAGTAATAAAAGAAAAACAATAAAAAGAGTTTATAGAAAAAATAATATTATTAAGAAATACAAAACAATAAAAAGTCTTTCCAAATCATGTCTTCCTCTCTGACAGAGAGACTCTGTATAAATGTGCTGAAGAGACATTTACAGGCACAGAGGATCACTAACATGAGTTTTTATTGATGGAGTAAGTGCACGTCATAAACTTGTGATAAAACAAGTGTTTAAACAAATGATTTAAGATCTGATTGTTTTTCTTGTACTGATCCAACATCAATCAGAAAACTAAACTAAAACTAATAAAAACTAATAAAAACTAAACTAAAACTAATAAAAACTAAACAAAAATAATAAAAACTAATAAAAACTAAACTAAAACTAATAAAAACTAAACTAAAACTAAACTTAAACTTACAAAAACTAATAAAAACTAAACTAAAACTAATACAAACTAATAAAAACTAAACTAAAACTAATAAAAACTAAACTAAAACTAAACTTTAACTTACAAAAACTAATAAAAACTAAACTAAAACTAACTAAACTAAACTAAAACTAATAAAAACTAAACTAAAAATAATAAAAAATTAACTAAAACTAATAAAAACTAATAAAAACTAATAAAAACTAAACTAAAACTAATAAAAACTAATAAAAACTAAACTAAAAATAATAAAAAATTAACTAAAACTAATAAAAACTAAACTAAAACTAATAAAAACTAAACTAAAACTAAACTTTAACTTACAAAAACTAATAAAAACTAAACTAAAACTAACTAAACTAAACTAAAACTAATAAAAACTAAACTAAAACTAATAAAAACTAATAAAAACTAAACTAAAAATAATAAAAAATTAACTAAAACTAACAAAACTAAACTAAAACTAATAAAAACTAAACTAAAACTAAACTTAAACTTACAAAAACTAATAAAAACTAATAAAAACTAATAAAAACTAAACTAAAACTAACAAAACTAATAAAAAATAAACTAAAACTAATAAAAACTAATAAAAACTAAACTAAAACTAATACAAACTAAACTAAAACTAATAAAAACTAATAAAAACTAAGCATTTTTTAAAAATAAAACTAAACTAAACTTAAATTGAAAACAAAAAGTCAAAATGAAATAAAAATATTAACTAATGAAAACTGAAAAGCTATAATAACCTTGGTTCCATCACCTCATCATACTAAGACTTCATCAGGCCAACAATGAGCTTCCACAGTCTCCAGGGAACCTGTTAAAGGTGTCTCTACATTTAATTTGAAGCTTTGTTTTCACCGTCCGAGACGATGTATTTAACATGAACTGCTCTGCACGAGTTTGGAGTCACAGCTGTGTGACATCTTGATGGTGAAGCCAGCACTTTGTGGCGGCTCACAGCCATACATGTTGAGGTATGACCGGTCCATGAGAGGTGTAAAAAGTAGTAAAGCACATGGATGAAAGGTTGGTATTAATTCCGTCCATGTATGGTTTAGAACAGCTCAGTTAACATCGTCTTTAATCACGATGATGTGATTTACAAGATAAACCTCAACCGGGGAATAAAGCGCCCCCCCAGGGATATTTTGTCTCCTCCCTGACTCTCGATAGAGCCGATCTGAGCAACATCTGCTCAACTTCAGCCTCTGTCTATTGACCTCTGTAGTCATGTCACAGTGTGGAAGCTGTTACTGCTCTGACAACACCAGATGAAAGTCATTATCAAAGCTATCACTGTTGTGAGGGGGGCAAGAAAGGAAAAGCAGCATCTGCACTCCTGGAATTTCTGCACAAATCCTTGGGCCCGGTTGCATACGTCTCTCCTGATTTCCCTGAGAGTTCAGACCTTTTGAAAGCGTCTGCGGTAGCAGGAAAAATAGTTGTGGGCCTGTGGGAGCAGAGCGCAGAGAGAGCTGCACACAGGTGGGGACGGCCTGCTGAGGTGAATCAGTGAAGATGCGTTTGGATGATCCCAGATGTCAAACAACTGTCTGATCTTTCAAGGAAATCTTTGCATTAAGAGAAGAACTTATGAAACAACCCCGGGGTCACTCAGAGTGGATACACACAGAGGGTTTGAAACTTTGTTGGTGCTGAGGTTTTAGATTTCAACAAAGACGATTATACTTGTGGGAGCAGAAGAGTTTCCCTGAAGCCTCTTTTGACTCCTGTCAGATCGGATTAATCTTTGTCAGTCCTGAGGTAAAACAGCCGTGTGCAGCAAAGCCGGATAATCACGGTTTCTCAATCTCTCTGGAAGAGGAAGAGCAGTCCTCCCTGCTAATCCTGTGAATTATATATCATCATTCCAGAGTGTTCTAAAGCACACTCAGAACAAAGAGGGAGCAGCCCGAACACATGGCTCGTCCTCTGGGTCCAGCATGGGGCTTTCCAGTCCTGGAAAGCTTCCTTTCACTCTTCTGACCCCTGCATTTCTCCGTTTGGACCCCCAAAGGGGCCTTAATTTCTCTCAAGGACCCCATTGCACAAAGACAGACCATTATTTTCACGCACCCCTCTCCAGCTTCACGAGCCAAACCACGCTGCTGTGATTTTATCTCCAGTTTTTAACTGCGGACGTTGAACTTTGACCCCTCAAGTATGTTGACCCTCACTATGAGGGTCAAGTAGTTTTCTGGCATTTATGGAGAGTACAAGTAAGGACATGTGAGAGGGATCGCAGGGGTAGCTGTGGATCTCCATCTTTGGAGATGATCCTGGTTCTGTTTTATATTAAATGTGGTATCTGTAGTGGGGGAGGGGGCTGCATGGTGGTGCAGGGGGTAGCGCTGTTGCCTCACAGCTAGAAGGTTCCTGGTTCGAATCCACGGCCAGGCAGGTGCCCTTCTGTGTGGAGTTTGCATGCTCTCCCTGTGCATCCAGCTTCCTCCCACAGTCCAGAAACATGCTCACCAGGTTGATTGATCACTCTAAATTGCCTGTGGAGATGATCCTGGTTCTGTTTTATATTAAATGTGGTATCTGTAGTGGGGGGGGGGGCTGCATTGTGGTGCAGGGGGTAGCGCTGTTGCCTCACAGCTAGAAGGTTCCTGGTTCGAATCCCCGGGTGCCCTTCTGTGTGGAGTTTGCATACTCTCCCCGTGCATCCAGCTTCCTCCCACAGTCCAGAAACAGGGGGTAGCTGGTTGATTGAGCTGCATGGTGGTGCAGGGGGTAGCGTTGTTGCCTCACAGCTAGAAGGTTCCTGGTTCGAATCCCCGGCCAGGCAGGTGCCCTTCTGTGTGGAGTTTGCATACTCTCCCTGTGCATCCAGCTTCCTCCCACAGTCCAGAAACATGCTCACCAGGTTGATTGATCACTCTAAATTGCCTGTGGAGATGATCTTGGTTCTGTTTTATATTAAATGTGGTATCTGTAGTGGGGGGGGGCTGCATTGTGGTGCAGGGGGTAGCGCTGTTGCCTCACGGCTAGAAGGTTCCTGGTTCGAATCCCCGGCCAGGCAGGTGCCCTTCTGTGTGGAGTTTGCATACTCTCCCCGTGCATCCAGCTTCCTCCCACAGTCCAGAAACAGGGGGGAGCTGGTTGATTGAGCTGCATGTTGGTGCAGGGGGTAGCGCTGTTGCCTCACAGCTAGAAGGTTCCTGGTTCGAATCCCCGGCCAGGCAGGTGCCCTTCTGTGTGGAGTTTGCATACTCTCCCTGTGCATCCAGCTTCCTCCCACAGTCCAGAAACATGCTCCCCAGGTTGATTGATCACTCTAAATTGCCTGTGGAGATGATCCTGGTTCTGTTTATATTAAATGTGGTATCTGTAGTGGGGGAGGGGGCTGCATGGTGGTGCAGGGGGTAGCGCTGTTGCCTCACGGCTAGAAGGTTCCTGGTTCGAATCCCCGGCCAGGCAGGTGCCCTTCTGTGTGGAGTTTGCATACTCTCCCTGTGCATCCAGCTTCCTCCCACAGTCCAGAAACATGCTCACCAGGTTGATTGATCACATCAGCTGGTTGATTGAGCTGCATTGTGGTGCAGGGGGTAGCGCTGTTGCCTCACAGCTAGAAGGTTCCTGGTTCGAATCCCTGGGTGCCCTTCTGTGTGGAGTTTGCATACTCTCCCCGTGCATCCAGCTTCCTCCCACAGTCCAGAAACAGGGGGTAGCTGGTTGATTGAGCGCTGTTGCCTCACAGCTAGAAGGTTCCTGGTTGAAATCCCCGGCCAGGCAGGTGCCCTTCTGTGTGGAGAGAATATAGATAGATGGTTGCATTCATTACAGTCACTCTGTAAAAGTAGTAGGCTTTAGGACCATCCAGGTGGATGTCAGTAAGAACACATAACAACAGTATACAGTATAGTAAACTTACATAATGTGAAGCATGCCTGTGAAGTCCACACCAATGAAAGGCACATCCCTGGAACACCCCTGGGGGACAGGGGCCGCACCTTCCTGCAGTCCAACTTTAGGTGGCAATGGCAAACATGGCAGTACGTTTGACACATTTTGCTGTCCACTTGTTTTTAGCTTTTTTATCTTGCAGCTTTTCTGCACCCCCCCTTGCGCTATTGTTGTTTATCCATTTCCAAGACCACCACTGGTATATATGATACCACCTGGGTCAGATCAGCCAAGCGGTTCAGCCCGGCACCCGGGCCGCGAGAGCAGTCAGGCCGAAGGACCCAACGCGCCGTGGGAGACCCAGGCCAGGGGACAAGCCAAGGACCCACACCGGAAGCAAACAGGTACCGCCGGGGCACCCAGGGCGACCCCCAGGTCACCCAGCAGGAGGAAAGGGGGGCAAGGGGGGAGACATCCCGCACTCCCCCCCCCCTCAAGGAACACCTCCACAACACCGCCCCCACAGCCCCCCAAGACAGAGCCAAAGGAGCCACCAGGGCCGAGGGGGCCCAGCACCAGGAGCAGACAGCCAGGCAGCCGGGCAGGACCCGGACCACAGCCCGCCAACCGGCATGCTGGAGTGGGGGAAGGGGGCAAGGCCAAGGACCCACACCGGAAGCAAACAGGTACCGCCGGGGAACCCAGGGCGACCCCCAGGTCACCCAGCAGGAGGAAAGGGGGGCAAGGGGGGAGAGATCCCGCACCCCCCCCCCTCAAGGAACACCTCCACAACACCGCCCCCACAGCCCCCCAAGACAGAGCCAAAGGAGCCACCAGGGCCAAAAGGGGCCCAGCACCAGGATCAGACAGCCAGGCAGCCGGGCAGGACCCGGACCACAGCCCGCCAACCGGCATGCCGGAGTGGGGGAAGGGGGCAAGGCCAATCCCCCACGCCCCCCCGAGCCGGTCCGACCACTCCCCCCAGCCACGCCCCGCGACCGAGGGACCAGGCCGCGGGGGCATGGAGGGACACCCCAATGGCTGCCGTAGTAACACAAATTCTTGATCAGACCTCCATTCAACAAACCATCATTGATGTTTACGTGCTGATTGAAGAGCTGTTAATAAACCCGATGTGATGCCTCTGTGTAACTTATGTTAACTGTGAAACTGAGACTCCCCGGGCACAGATGAACCAGCACTCCAGAGTAGAAATGAAGGTGTTTACTTAGTTGATTTTGCTTTTGATCCACACGGACAGGTGTCTTAGTAAATTATGTTTCAAATCTGCATCTTTGGTCTTGAGCTGAACAAAGCTACCACCCCAGCTCCCTTACAGAGGACCCAGAGTCCAGATGGGGGTATAAAACCCCATGAGTTCTGGTTCTACCTGCTGCTCTGTTCCTGTTTTTACCTGCTTGGAAGACCTCCACAGAAAGAGTCAGCTAACCAGATGTCCAAACCACTTAAACTGTCTCTGTTCAGTACTAAGACATGGAGGCTCCCCCTCCAGATGTCTGAGCCCGTCTTCTCGTCAGTCAGGGTCAGCCGCCCTGTGGAGGAAGCGAAGCAGTTCAGGATTTAAACCCCGTTATCTTTGGACCACAAGCTGGTTTCCTTGACCCCTCTTTATCCATTGCCAGAGTCAGAGAGACCCTGCTGAGCTCCAGTGGACGAACATCTGTCTGAGCAGGTGTTGAAACATGCTGACCGGCTGCTCTGCAGATCTCCACCATGATTGATGGTCGTCACTGGAATCTGGCAGGCCCGTACATTCCCTCCCACCAAGTATTGGTCTATAAAAGTTCAATAAATGTACACATGTACAGTGTTTTATTTTTTTAGTTTATTCTTCCACCTAAAATATATTTTTTTCAGTTGAATTGTTCACGTTTTAGGTCACATTAAAAGTTCTGACATGATTTATCTTGGTCTCATTTTTTTACATCCCAAAACCTCCCATCTCAACAGGGGTGTGTAGACTTCTGCTCTCCACTGTATTTGTAGTTTCTGAAGTGGTGAGCAGACAGACACAGTTCACTGGCAGTGCAGCTTCAGAGCTGTCAGCAAGCATTCTCCTTCTTTCCCCTCGTTTCATTCAAACGATGTTCACTTTCTTTGCATCTTTCCCGTCTCTGTTCACTCCTGATTTGACTCTTTAGAAAGCTCTGGCTCGACCTGACATAATCTGTGCAGATATCACAGTTTAGAACTCCTCTGGAGTACGACATGCTCGATAAATCCAGGGACAGGGGACCAGGTCTGCTCTGGGTATTTACTGAGTGCAGCGGACTGTTTTTTTTAAACTTGTACAGATAAAAAGAGGATCATACAGTGGGGCAAGAAAGTATTTAGCCAGCCACTCATTTTGCAAGTTCTCCCACTTAGAAAGATGAGAGAGGTCTGTAAGTGTCATCAGAGGTACACTTCAACTATGAGAGACAACATGAGAAAAAAAATCCAGGAAATCACATTGTAGGATTTTTAAAGAATTTATTTGTAAATGATGGTGGAAAATGAGTATTTGATCAATAACAAACAAACAAGATGTCTGTCTCTCACAGACCTGTAACTTCTTCTTTAAGAAGCTCTTCTGTCCTCCACTCGTTACCTGTATTAATGGCTCCTGTTTGAACTGGTTATCTGTATAAAGACACCTGTCCACAGCCTCAAACAGTCACACTCCAAACTCAACTCAAGACCAAAGAGCTGTCCAAGGACACCAGGAAGAAAACTGTGGACCTGCACCAGGCTGGGAAGAGTGAATCTACAATAGGCAAGCAGGTCGGTGTGAATAAATCAACTGTGGGAGCAATTGTAAGAAAATGGAAGACATACAAGACCATTGATAATCTCCCTCCATCTGGGTCCCCATGCAAGATCTCATCCAGTGGGGTCAGAATGATCATGAGAACGGTGAGCACAAATCCCAGAACTACACGGAGGGACCTGATGAATGACCTGCAGAGAGCTGGGACCAAAGTAACAAAGGCTACCATCAGTAACACACTACGCCGAGAGGGACTCAAATCCTGCAGGGCCAGACGTGTCCCCCTGCTTAAGCCAGTACATGACCAGGCCGGTCTGAAGTTTGACAGAGAGCATATGGATGATCCAGAAGAGGATTGGGAGAATCTCATGTGGTCAGATGAAACCAAAATAGAACTTTTTGGTAAAAACTCAACTTGTCGTGTTTGGAGGAAGAAGAATGCTGAGTTGCATTCCAAGAACACCAGACCTACTGTGAAGCATGGGGGGGGGGGGGAAACCTCATGCTTTGGGGCGGTTTTTCTGCAAAGGGGACAGGAGGACTGATCTGTGTTAAGGGAAGAATGAACGGGGCCATGTATCAATCAATCAATCAATCAATCAATCAATCAATCTTTATTTGTATAGCGCCAAATCACAACAAACGTTATCTCAAGACGCTTTTACAAACATAGGAGGTCTAGACCACACTATGTCAAATTATGAACAGAGACCCAACACCAAGACAGGATCAGACTCAGTCTGACCCCACCTTAATCCATCATGAGCATTGCACATCGCAGTATTTAGCTAGTTACAGTGGTGAGGAAAAACTTCCTTTTAACAGGCAGAAACCTCAGGCAGAACCGGACTCATGTTAGACAGCCATCATGCCTCGACTGAAATCTGATCGTGAGATTTTAAGCCAAAACCTCCTTCCATCAGTGAGAGCATTGAAGATGGAACGTGGCTGGGTCTTCCAGCATGACAATGATCCCAAACACACCGCTCGGGCAACGAAGGAGTGGCTCCGTTAAAAAGCATTTCAAGGTCCTGGAGTGGCCTAGCCAGTCTCCAGACCTCAACCCCATAGACAATTTGTGTTGCCCAGCGACAGCCCCAAAACATCACTGCTCTAGAGGAGATCTGCATGGAGGAATGGGCCAAAATACCAGCTACAGTGTGTGCAAACCTGGAGAAGACTTACAGGAAACGTTTGACCTCTGTCATTGCCAACAAAGGTTATGTTACAAAGTATTGAGTTAAACTTTTGTTATTGACCAAATACTTATTTTCCACCATCATTTACAAATAAATTCTTTAAAAATCCTACAATGTGATTTCCTGGATGTTTTTTTTCTCATTTTGTGTCTCATAGTTGAAGTGTACCTCTGATGAAAATTACAGACCTCTCTCATCTTTCTAAGTGGGAGAAGTTGCAAAATGAGTGTAAGTAAAATAAGTATTTAGTCAATAACAAAAGTTCAACTCAATACTTTGTAACATAACCTTTGTTGGCAATGACAGAGGTCAAACGTTTCCTGTAAGTCTTCTCCAGGTTTGCACACTGTAGCTGGTATTTTGGTCCATTCCTCCATGCAGATCTCCTCTAGAGCAGTGATGTTTTGGGGTTAGCCACTGGGCAACACAAATTGTCTATGGGGTTGAGGTCTGGAGACTGGCTAGGCCACTCCAGGACCTTGAAATGCTTTTTAACGGAGCCACTCCTTCGTTGCCCGAGCGGTGTGTTTGGGATCATTGTCATGCTGGAAGACCCAGCCACGTTCCATCTTCAATGCTCTCACTGATGGAAGGAGGTTTTGGCTTAAAATCTCACCATACATGGCCCCGTTCATTCTTCCCTTAACACGGATCAGTCGTCCTGTCCCCTTTGCAGAAAAACAGCCCCAAAGCATGAGGTTTCCACCCCCCATGCTTCACAGTAGGTATGGTGTTCTTGGGATGCAACTCAGCATTCTTCTTCCTCCAAACACCACAAGCTGAGTTTTTACCAAAAAGTTCTATTTTGGTTTCATCTGACCACATGATGTTCTCCCAATCCTCTTCTGGATCATCCATATGCTCTCTTGTAAACTTCAGACGGACCTGGACACGTACTGGCTTAAGCAGGGTGGACACGTCTGGCGCTGCAGGATTTGAGTCCCTCTCGGTGTAGTGTGTTACTGATGGTAGCCTTTGTTACTTTGGTCCCAGCTCTCTGCAGGTCATTCATCAGGTCCCTCCGTGTAGTTCTGGGATTTTTGCTCACCGTTCTCATGATCATTTTGACCCCACGGGATGAGATCTTGCATGGAGCCCCAGATGGAGGGAGATTATCAATGGTCTTGTATGTCTTCCATTTTCTTACAATTGCTCCCACAGTGGATTTATTCACACCAACCTGCTTGCCTATTGTAGATTCACTCTTCCCAGTCTGGTGCAGGTCCACAGTTTTCTTCCTGGTGTCCTTGGACAGCTCTTTGGTCTTGGCCATGGTTGAGTTTGGAGTCTGAGTGTTTGAGGCTGTGGACAGGTGTCTTTATACAGATAACCAGTTCAAACAGGTTCCATTAATACAGGTAACGAGTGGAGGACAGAAGAGCTTCTTAAAGGTGACATATCACGCTTTTTTCATCAACATATATTGGTCTAAGAGGTCCCCAAAACATGTCTTTAAAGTTTATGCTCAAAAAAACACTTTGAAATCAGATTTTGGTCTGCCTGAAAAGTCCTCTTCTTCATTCCTCCTCAGAACACTCTGTTTTCCCTCTGACCACGCCCCCTCAGGAAGTGGATGTGGCCTCGGCTCTCCAGCACGTTGATCTAATGTTTACATGTTGGCTGAATATACACGGCTGCTCACAGACCCGCGTTACTTCAACCCTCTGAATCTGATCCTGATGGAGAGGCGCCTGCAGCAGGACCTTTCTGAACCATTGGTCACAGATTTAGTGTTTCTTGTTGTTTTATTTATCAGTATGTCGACGTGTGTCTTGAAACACAGCTACCAACATGTAGCTATGCTAACTAGCGCTAGCACTTATCCATGATAAATAAAAATCATCCACTAGATCTTCAAATCTGCAGACGTGGGGAGTCAAAGCGACCTCTGCCAGAAAGGCAGCGGGACCTTTCTGAAGGAATGGTCACAGATTTAGTGTTTCTTGTTGTTTTATTTGTCAGTATGTCGACGTGTGTCTTGGTACACAGCTACCAACATGTAGCTATGCTAACTAGCGCTAGCACTTATCCATGATAAATAAAAATCATCCACTAGATCTTCAAATCTGCAGACGTGGGGAGTCAAAGCGACCTCTGCCAGAAAGGCAGCGGGACCTTTCTGAAGGAATGGTCACAGATTTAGTGTTTCTTGTTGTTTTATTTGTCAGTATGTCGACGTGTGTCTTGGTACACAGCTACAGCTACAGCTATGAACATATAGCTATGTGGCTATGCTAATTAGCTCTAGCACTTATCCATGATAAATAAAAATCATCCACTAGATCTTCAAATCTGCAGACGTGGGGAGTCAAAGCGACCTTTGTGTTTATTAAGACAGCCTACAACTAGCATGCCTCCCTCCTAAGCTCCTTGTTAGCACACATGTGTGCAGGGAATGAAAAACGGAGGAGGGGTTGAGTTGTATTTTATACAGTCTATGGGCTGAACAAGCTCCGAGCTCTGACTTCCTGTTACAGACCGGATATTGTTGTTACGTAACAAAAACACTGAAAACTGAAACGGCTGGTTTCAGCACACATTTACAGAAAGGTGGAGAAATCAGAACAGGGGCAGAATGGAGTCTTTTCATTCTCGGGGGGTTTGTAGACAGGGACACAGATTTCAGGGAGAGAACCATTAAAAAGTCCATTTTGCATGATATGTCACCTTTAAAGAAGAAGTTACAGGTCTGTGAGAGACAGAAATCCTGCTTGTTAGTGGGTGACCAAATACTTATTTTCCACCATCATTTAAAAATAAATTCTTTAAAAATCCTACAATGTGATTTCCTGGATGTTTTTTTTCTCATGTTGTCTCTCATAGTTGAAGTGTACCTCTGATGAAAATGACAGACCTCTCTCATCTTTCTTAGTGGGAGAACTTGCAAAATGAGTGGCTGACTAAATACTTTCTTGCCCCACTGTATATCTCAAGAAGAAGTGACGTTACGTGTTGTAGGGAATCAAAAGTTAAGCTCTCCTGACTTTATGTCGTACGAGGATGGATAATGAAACACGTTCCCTTCATGCTACAGAGACAGAGAGTGTAGAAACAGATGTAGAAGTATCTTAAAATAGACGATGATGCTCTCAATGTGCCAAAAGAAATATGAGCTTATCTTTAAAGTGTGGTTGTTTGAGGTACTTGTCCAAGTGTATTACCCACAGAGGATGCTAGGCTATCAACCTCTGGAGACAAATTAGCTCCACAACCTCCACTTCAACCACAGCATTCATCTCAGTGAAAGTGTACCATCTGTTTGGACATTTTCAAGCGCTTAAAGCTGGGGTTGGTAGTCACAGAAAACTAGCATGACATTGAATGTAGCATGTCTTCAGGACTCCGTCTAACCCCTCCTCCCCTCAGAGCTCCTCCAAAACGACCCCCCCGCTCACATGCACGAGCGCAGCTGATTCAGGACCATATGATGGTGACTGATTCAAAACCGGTCCTCACTAAAACATTCTCATAGTCAATCAATCTTTATTTGTATCGCGCCAAATCACAACAAACGTTATCTCAAGATGCTTTTACAAACATAGGAGGTCTAGACCACTCTATGTCAAATTATGAACAGAGACCCAACACCAAGACAGGGTAAGACTCAGTCTGACCCCACCTTAATCCATCATGAGCATTGCACATCACAGTATTTAGCTAGTTACAGTGGAGAGGACAAACTTCCTTTAACAGGCAGAAACCTCCAGCAGGACCAGACTCATGTTAGACAGCCATCATGCCTCGACTGAGTTGGGTCTGGAAAGACAGATAGAGGGGAGTAAGAGAGAGAAGTGATAGTGATGAGACGAGTCGTAGAAGCTGTTGCCGCTGGAGTCCAGCACGTCCGTATCAGCTGGAGTCCAGATCGTCCGTATCAGCTGGAGTCCAGATCGTCCGTATCAGCTGGAGTCCAGATCGTACGTATCAGCTGGAGTCCAGATCGTCCACAGGAGTGAAAGTTAAAAACACAAACAAACATGGCTGCTGTTGGGGTGCTGGTGGCCTAGCGGTCTGAGCATGTGTAGCGGGTGTGTACTCTCTCTTGCGTTGTGTAAATTTTACCAAGCGAAACATTAAACTTTGGCATCAACAGGCCGTTTATTTCGGTTAGCACAGGAGCTAAAACAGGTTTCTCCAGAACACGAGGACAGGTTACCGCAGACTCCACAGACTGACTGACTGATGTACAGGTGTTACCACTCAAGTCTGCAGGGGCCCCAGCAGAGGGCGCTCAAGTTACTTATTGTACATCTGTCTCAGTAGAGAGGTAACATTGATAAAAAGAAGATAAGAGATGGCAAGTGGGATCATCACACCGTTACACATGCAGAGGCTACAGTCCTCGTTGCACGGGTCGCCGGTTCAATTCTCGGCCGGTCGACCCTTTCCTGCATGTCTTCCCCCGCTCTCTACTCCCCCACATGTCCTGTCTCTCTTCAGCTGTCCTGTCAAATAAAGGCAAAAAGGCCAAACATAGAACTTAAAAAAACAAACATGGCTGCTGTTAGCACTCACAACTGTCATGCTAGCATTATCCAGATGTCATGGTGACACGATACCAGGAGAAAAGTTATAACACATATATAACACTGTAACAGCTCTACTGTTTGTTAAACCTGTTCAGTGTAGATGCTCTTAATTCCTACAGTGTTGACAGTCAGTGAAGGCATCAGGAGAGGTGTAGAGTGTGTGAGCGGGAGAGAGGAGAGACAAGAGGAGAAGTTCTTCATTCATTCAAACATTGATTGTTGCTTTGTTGGTTGCCGTGGTAACGGCCGACAGTGACCGGTTATTAAAGATCAACGTGTTCACCAATCGGCTCGTCATCACTACAGCGTCCGGACGGACGCTACAGTACATCTACATTTCTGTAGGACTTACTGAATGTCATTAATTATTCTGCTTGTCAGAGCCCCCGTGGTGAGAGCTTTTTAGACTCTGATCCGGACTACAGTCCTGAGCAAAGCCCCTTATGGGGTCAGAGGGGACAGGCCCAAGGTGGAGCGAGAGGGGCAGTGAATAGAGTCAGGGGAAGCAGAGGCAGGAGACGGGGAGTGAACGCCGGGGACATGTACGCTCTGCAGGAGGCGGGCAGAACAGCAGGATGGGATCTGATTGGTTTAAAATTTTGGACCCTAATGACAGTGATTGGTTGGTGTTTTCCCAGGTTTACTCCGGCTGTAGATAGCAGCTTTTTTTACCTCTTTTTTAAGAACACATCAGAATCAGAATCAGCTTTATTCGCCAAGTATGCTTGAACACACAAGGAATTTGACTTCAGTAAACTGTGCTCTCTTTGTACAAGGCACATTATGTATTGATTACCATCAGGACATAAAGATCATTTTAACCTGGAGAACAAAAAGTGGATCTAAATCTGAACACCCACCCCAGCTTTAACTTCGCCGTCAGAAAGCACATTTGTTTTTATATTTCATTCACATATGTGTTCCTCCGCCTGCAGTTTTTGTCCAGTGTGTTATCTCAGCTCAGTCTTCCCCTTCAGCAGCTCACACAGTATATGTTGATAAGGTAAACATGGTGTGGAGCACGGGCTGTGTTGCTCTTCCATTCAGCTTCTCTGGTTTTCTGATGTAACTTCTACCAAAATTGAAGAA
>NW_023260259.1:4754-22095 GCF_009762535.1 Notolabrus celidotus | reverse complement strand
ACGCCCCCCTCAGATAAGAACTCTAGTATCTATAAACAACATCGTAGTCATGGTAACTCGTCCCGCCTGCTGTCCTCACTCTTCACCTGTTCTCCGTGCGTGTTTTGAAAAGTGCCGATCAAGTGAGGACTTACGTTTATGTCCCAAGGAAGTGAACTTGATGATGAACCCGATGACACACAGGGGCTGAGGTTAAGGGGATTGGTTGAATTTGCGTTGATAGTTGCGACCGCGAAATCGCAACTTCCTGGAGGGACTGCAAAGCTCACTGGACGGACTACTTTATTTATCCCATCCAGTCTCTGGACCCCCGGGAGGAGCTGGAGAGTGTTAATAAGGAGAGAGATGTCTGGGTCGACTTGCTGAGACGTCTTATGAGTCGACGAGTAAACACGAGTGAGCATGGAGACAGAGCACGCTGCTTAGTGACCGCTCCAGGCCTCACTTCCATACCGCTTAGACCTTCAGTTATCAACAGGAGGAAAGACTGCAGGTCCAAAAAATACTACAGTTTAAACAGGAAGCCAAAAAACACAGGATCACTCCATACCTGTGATGACATCACGGACGTGGACCGACGGGTCACGGCGGTATAAAGGAGCGCTGGCTGGAGCGGTCTTTGTTTTATAAGCCTTTCAGTTGATTTTGGACTCTGTGTTCAGTGTATCTGTGTGTGTGTGTGTGTGTGTGTGTGTGTGCGTGTGTGTGTGTGTTAGCCGTGTGCAGTGATGCAGAGTGAAGTGTGTTGATTGACCCGTATGGAGTCGGTCTAATCCATACGGAGTTATATCTGCGCTGTGAGGACGACTCGTCTGTCCGCCTCGTATGAAGACATTATCCCCCCGAGACAAGCAGCTATAAATCACTGCTCCCGCCTCATCAATACACAATCAATGACACACACACACACACACACACACACACACACACACACACACACACACACACACACAGATACTGTTTGTATGTGGGAAGGCGTTCACAAACACACGTACGAATAAAATTACAAACTATTTTCCCAGCTTCTCTCTCTTTTCCACCAACATCAATCCCTCTCTCTCTCTCTCTCTCTCTCTCTCTCTCTCTCTCTCCCTCTCTCCCTCTCTCTCTCTGACTCTATTGACCAGCCTATTAAAGCAGAGAGCTCACATAATGTCCTCTCATCAACCGGCTGTACTCATCAAATGAGCCAAGAACAAAAACCCAAGCTAACAGCCAATAATACCACATCATCACACAGAGCGTCCACAGAGAAGCAGAGGATTATGGGTAGTGTAGTTTTAGGAGGGAAATCACACGACGTAATGAAATCACTCCACAGAGAGGAGAATAGAATGTGAGGTCACGGAACGGAACACATCAAAGGGGAATAGAATGTTGTGATGTCACAGTGACTCATTCTAAGACAGTTAAAGGAACGACCTGATCACACGTCACATCAGATCACTCCACAGGAAGTAGTCCGTTTCATTCCCCCCTCTGCCTGTTGACACTGTGCTAAAAACCTTAGTGTGGTCTCAGGCTGGTCTTGGTCGTGGGGAAATAATGACAGCTAGTTTCTGAATTGACGTCGTATTTTGCACTTCAGGGCCACCGTAGTATTTTGGTTTGAAATGCACATTACTAATAGAAAACAGTCAAGCACTATTTATTCAACACGGCTAACCTCAGGATCACAGAGTCTGCAGGTTAACAATGTCAGACCGGTTCACAGAGTGAGTCTACCTCCAGCAGAGCTAGCTGCCTCTGCAGGTCAGACTGGTTCACGGAGTGAGTCTAACTCCTGCAGAGCTAGCTCCCCCTGCAGGTCAGACTGGTTCACAGAGTGAGTCTACCTCCAGCAGAGCTAGCTCCGTCTGCAGGTCAGACTGGATCACAGAGTGAGTCTACCTCCAGCAGAGCTAGCTCCGTCTGCAGGTCAGACTGGTTCACAGAGTGAGTCTACCTCCAGCAGAGCTAGCTCCATCTGCAGGTCAGACTGGTTCACAGAGTGAGTCTACCTCCAGCAGAGCTAGCTCCCTCTGCAGGTCAGACCGGTTCACCGAGTGAGTCTACCTCCAGCAGAGCTAGCTCCCTCTGCAGGTCAGACCGGTTCACAGAGTGAGTCTACCTCCAGCAGAGCTAGCTCCGTCTGCAGGTCAGACCGGTTCACAGAGTGAGTCTACCTCCAGCAGAGCTAGCTCCGTCTGCAGGTCAGACTGGATCACAGAGTGAGTCTACCTCCAGCAGAGCTAGCTCCGTCTGCAGGTCAGACCGGATCACAGAGTGAGTCTACCTCCAGCAGAGCTAGCTCTCTCTGCAGGTCAGACCGGTTCACAGAGTGAGTCTACCTCCAGCAGAGCTAGCTCCCTCTGCAGGTCAGACCGGTTCACAGAGTGAGTCTACCTCCAGCAGAGCTAGCTCCATCTGCAGGTCAGACTGGATCACAGAGTGAGTCTACCTCCAGCAGAGCTAGCTCCGTCTGCAGGTCAGACCGGTTCACAGAGTGAGTCTACCTCCAGCAGAGCTAGCTCTGTCTGCAGGTCAGACCGGTTCACAGAGTGAGTCTACCTCCAGCAGAGCTAGCTCCCTCTGCAGGTCAGACCAGTTCACAGAGTGAGTCTACCTCCAGCAGAGCTAGCTCCCTCTGCAGGTCAGACCGGTTCACAGAGTGAGTCTACCTCCAGCAGAGCTAGCTCCGTCTGCAGGTCAGACCGGTTCACAGAGTGAGTCTACCTCCAGCAGAGCTAGCTCCGTCTGCAGGTCAGACTGGATCACAGAGTGAGTCTACCTCCAGCAGAGCTAGCTCCGTCTGCAGGTCAGACTGGTTCACAGAGTGAGTCTACCTCCAACAGAGCTAGCTCCCTCTGCAGGTCAGACTGGATCACAGAGTGAGTCTACCTCCAGCAGAGCTAGCTCCGTCTGCAGGTCAGACTGGTTCACAGAGTGAGTCTACCTCCAGCAGAGCTAGCTCCCTCTGCAGGTCAGACCGGTTCACAGAGTGAGTCTACCTCCAGCAGAGCTAGCTCCATCTGCAGGTCAGACCGGATCACAGAGTGAGTCTACCTCCAGCAGAGCTATCTCCCTCTGCAGGTCAGACCGGTTCACAGAGTGAGTCTACCTCCAGCAGAGCTAGCTCCCTCTGCAGGTCAGACTGGATCACAGAGTGAGTCTACCTCCAGCAGAGCTAGCTCCCTCTGCAGGTCAGACCGGTTCACAGAGTGAGTTTACCTCCAGCAGAGCTAGCTCCCTCTGCAGGTCAGACCGGTTCACAGAGTGAGTTTACCTCCAGCAGAGCTAGCTCCGTCTGCAGGTCAGACCGGTTCACAGAGTGAGTCTACCTCCAGCAGAGCTATCTCCGTCTGCAGGTCAGACTGGATCACAGAGTGAGTCTACCTCCAGCAGAGCTAGCTCCGTCTGCAGGTCAGACTGGTTCACAGAGTGAGTCTACCTCCAGCAGAGCTAGCTCCATCTGCAGGTCAGACTGTTTTACAGAGTGAGTCTACCTCCAGCAGAGCTAGCTCCCTCTGCAGGTCAGACCGGTTCACAGAGTGTGTCTACCTCCAGCAGAGCTAGCTCCGTCTGCAGGTCAGACTGGATCACAGAGTGAGACTACCTCCAGCAGAGCTAGCTCCGTCTGCAGGTCAGGGTCCTCATGCCTGTGCTGGTTCCTCATGTCTCTGGTGGAGTGGTTATATGTCAGTTTAACCAGACACAGCCTACATACAACTTTACCTCCATTTACTAGATCAACATACTGACAAACCACGCCCACTACCTGATGACATCATCACCTGTGCTCCTTTACATCCAGGTAGTAGATGAGGCGTGATATCTGAATAACAAAGGCCGTGATAATAACATAAAAACAGAGTGAACTGGAGCTGTGAGAGCACATATTGTGCGTCTGTGCAGCTCGGACCACACAGCCTCCTCCTCTGTAATCTTTCATAGGAATGAATGCGAGCACATTTGTTGTAATCAAAGTAATGTCTTCAAATATTTATTACATATTAACATTGAAATGCTGCTCTAATGTTTAAACATGAAGGCTGGTTCACCGCTGAGAGAATTTACAACAGCACAATTAGCTGAGCCTGTTTGCATGTGAGTGTGAGAGCGTCTGTTCCTGCGTGTTGTTAAACAGTTGACATTAAGGAGATTTATCACTTTACACTGAGGACATATTTGCATAGAACACTAACACAGATGTGTGTTGTCCCTGCTGGACACACAGATGTGTTGAAAAATGACTTTATTCCTCTTTTTTTCTCAGCGTGTCGCCTCAGGAGAAACTGAGGATGATCCATCACTGTGATGGACGGATGTGTAGAAATCCCTTCAGAGTCTATTTTTATCTGTCCTGTTTGCCACAACACGCAGAAACATGCTGCGTTGATCTGCATACGTGTGGATTTGAACATATATGAGGAGAGATATATGTGATGGGGTCTCAGGAGCTGAATCTGAAACGGTTCTGTTTTTTTTATTCAATTTATTTGTAAAGGGACCATGTACAATATTTAACATAAATGTCACCATCTGATGCATTGTACCAGAGTTAGCTTAAAGCTAATTTACATCTGCAGTCCCTTGGCAGGTCACAATTAAAACATCACATTGTAAAAACACTTGCTTGCACACGCACACACACACACACACACACACACACACACACACACACACACACACACACACACACACACACACACACACACACACACACACACACACACACACACACACTCAATCAAACAAACAAACAAACAAACAGTATGTATATCAAGTTAAAAGTATCAAATCAGTGGTTGCAGTGTTGAGTGTCCTTTAGCAGACTTTTCAGTTTGGTTTTGAAGCTGCTGAGAGATTCACTGTTCTTAATGTCTTCCGGTAAGGTGTTCCACTGAGTTGTGGCTTTCACAGAAAAAGCTGACTGCCCAAAGGCAGTACGGCGAAAGGGCACATTGCAATTTCTGAACGAAGAGATTCTTGTTGATTTAACGGAGTCCACTGACCGAAAGTTGATAAATTGACGCAGCGGAGGCGGGGCCAAGCCATTTAAAATCTTATACACAAGACACACATTTGAATACAATTTAAAATTCTCAAAGCTCAAAAGATGATGTTTCTCCAGTATCCTACAGTGGTGGTATTGCATTGTTTTTTTGTCCAATATTTTTAAGGTTTGTTTATACAGAGAGTGAAGTGGTTTAATGACCGTCTCCCCAGCCTGACCCCAGCATGTGATACAATATGACATGTGGGAAAGGATCATAGCATGCATAAAAGTCTTGGCTGCATCCACTGAAAGACAGCTTCTTATCAGTCTAAAGTTTGTCAAATTATATTTGATGGTTTATGGTTTATGTAGTTTGTTCATTTTGTGGCATTTTAAAGGTGAATTCTGGTGTTTTTTGACCACAGCCTTATTTACAGATTTTGGTAGATATTTCAGTGTTTATGACAGAATGACAGAGAACCTGTGAGGGTGTCAGGGTGATGTATTTTGATAATATACCATGAAATATATAACCATATTCACACTGTATGTATAACCAGCTAACGTATAGTGAGTGGGTTGTTATGCAGATTAAACCTCATCAGGGTTTGCATCAGTCTCTTGTCTCTCTGAAGGGATTCTAATTTGCATAACCGTCACTTCAGTTTACATTAATCAATCAATCAATCAATCAAGCTTCATTTATACAGCACCAATCATACAAATCAAAAGCAATTCAAAGTGCTTTGTGGCGACTGAAAACGAGAAAGAAGCAGAAATAAAATAATGGAAAGACATTAGGCAAGGCAAGGCAAGGCAAGGCAAGGCAAGGCAAGGCAAGGCAAGGCAAGGCAAGGCAAGGCAAGGCAAGGCAAGGCAAGGCAAGGCAAGGCAAGGCAAGGCAAGGCAAGGCAAGGCAAGGCAAGGCAAGGCAAGGCAAGGCAAGGCAAGGCAAGGCAAGGCAAGGCAAGGCAAGGCAAGGCAAGGCAAGGCAGCTTTATTTGTATAGCGCATTTCATACATGAGGGCAACTCAATGTGCTTTACATTAAAACATTAAAAGCATTGGAGACATTCAGACAGGCAATATGATAAAACAGAAAAGAAAAGGAAAATTAGAAATATATTAAAAATTACATTAAAATTTGAATTTAAAGTGAGTTAAAATAATCTAAGATAGGAAGGCAGTGGTAAATAAAAAAGTCTTAATCTTTGATTTAAAAGAGGTGAGAGTTGGAGCGGACCTGCAGCTTTCAGGGAGTGTGTTCCAGATATGTGGTGCATAATGACTAAACGCTGCTTCACCATGTTTCCTTCTGACTCTAGGAACTGAAAGCAGACCAGTACCTGATGACCTCAGAGGTCGAGGTGGTTCATAAAGTAGTAGCAGATCAGCCTAAACCATTCAGGTCTTTATAAACCATCAGCAGGATTTTAAAGTCTATTCTCTGACAGACAGGAAGCCAGTGTAGAGATCTAAGAACTGGAGTAATGTGGTCTACTTTGTTGGTCCTTGTTAGGACTCGAGCAGCAGCATTCTGTATGATTAAAAAACAAAAATTGATTTTAAAATAGAGACTTATGCACACCATCAACAATAAAATATGTCTGATTAAAATAAGTTAGAGCATCAAGATGCATTTCAGAGTGCCGTGAACTGACCGTCTGTTCAGTGCGGCTGTCACTGCAGGTGCATTCAGGAACCGTCGTAAATGTGCAATGCAGTCCTTTCATGACATTTTACTGTGAGTCAAGAGAATCTAAATACAGCCACAGTGGTCACAGAGAGAAGGATTTCTAAAAACGACTGTAATTTAGTGTATTTACTCGCCCCTGAGATGTTAGTGGGGAAAAAATCACAACTTTTTTTCAAAAAGCTGTCACAGAATCCGGCTTTTTGGGCCGCAACAATCACAAAAAAACCTGCAAAATCCTGGAGGGACTGGCTTTGGGTCTCCTCTAAAGTCTCCTCTAAGTTTAAAAAGTCAGATGCACCTGGAGAAGTCCAGAAGGCATCCTCATGACATGTCCAAACCAGCTCAGCGGGCTCATTTTGGTTTCTGAGCTCCCTCAGGATGTCTGAGGCACCCTGCTGAGGAAACTCATCTCTGTGACGACCACATGTTGATTTTACATGAATATATTATTTTAGGACATTTCCCCTTTTTCTCCTGGCTCTGATATTTTATTTTAACCCATAAAAAGCTTAAATATCTATCTGTTAAAAATGTTATATTCTGCTTTTTTAAAAACGTTCCTCACTGTCCTAAAACAATATCAAAATAACAACCTGAGCGAGGTGGATCAATACCTTCAATTTAAATTCTGCCTTTAGACCTTTTCTTTTAAGTTATATTTTTGGCCTTTTGGCCAGGACAGCTGAAGAGAGACAGGAAATCTGGGGAGTAGAGAGAGCGGGAAGACATGCAGGAAATGGTCACGGCCAGGAATTAAACCGGTGACCCCTGTGACGAGGACTGTAGCCTCTGTACGTGGGGCGCTTAGACCGCTAGGCCACCAGCGCCCCCCTTTAAACCTTTTCTGTCTGATGCTTTAAGAGTGAATGCTCGGGCTGTTCAGATTCTAAGTCTCAATAATAACCTTCCTCTACTCGTCTTTTGTTGATCTGATCAACTTGTTGGACACGTCTTGTTTTTGTCCTTGAACATCTGATGCAGTTTAAAACCCCTGACCTCTGACCCCTGACCTCTGACCTCTGACCTCTCTCATAAAACAAAACACGTATATGTGCCAAGAAACTTTGTTCCCACGTCACCTTCATCACTTCATCGCTGTTCTGGCCTCTCACACACACACACACACACACACACACACGCTCTGCCTCTGTCATCAGCTCGTGTGTTAAAGGTGCGGACGCAGCGCCGCGTTGACACCGACTCTGCTGTTGTTCCCACACGGCGTGTTGAAAGGTGACGCCAGGTTTATCGTCCTGAACCGTATTTCACTGACGTGCTGAAAGTGACCTGACACACACACACACACACACACACACACACACACACACACACACGGCGGAGTCAAGGAGTCCAAACCAAGTATTGTTCGCCCCCCTGTGAACCACGTCCTTGTTCCCCTGGTGGTTACCACGCAGCATATTTACCCGTCTGTGTAACCGTCTCACACGGCGAGGAGCGTGTGTTATTTATGCTAACGTGACTGTCTGCAAAAATGTGTAATTTTAATCATTAGTGCACGGGAACATTTGCATGTGCTTGTCTGTGCAGATATTTCAGTTGCATATGCACCTATCTGTGAGTGTGTGTGTGTGTGTGATGGAGGTGTTTATGCTTCACCACCTCCTCCTCCTCCTCCTCCTCCTCCTCCTCCTCTCTGCACTGTAATAAACAATAACCGGGCATTAATCTCCCAGCCTGCTGCCTTAATAAATAATATCCACACATTCATCAACTTAAACTATTCACAATCAATGCAGCTCTTCATAGAAAACCCACCTAATAAATAGTGGAGCGGCCCACTGAGGCGTGAACTTATAGACCAGCCGGCTGATAAATGAACCCACCCCCACGGCCAGACGCCTTTTATGTGGAAAACTGCAAGTGAGAATTTTTCGATTTTATATTACACTATTTTACTCTTATTACTTTCCTGTGAGAGTGTGTGTGTGTGTGTGTGTGTGAGAGAGTGTGTGTGTGTGTGTGTGTGTGTTCTCTCAGGGTACAGTAGGTGTTTGTGATTTATTAAAGCGCCGAAGATGTCGGTCTATTTGTTTTATTCTAGTTCTGGGGTGTTTACCTATTTGTAAGCCACTGATGTCAGAGTTTTGTCTTATTGGTTTCAGACTGAGAGTCACTTTGTTCTCTGACGACAGGCGGCACACGGGGATCCGTCCCTACGCAGCGCTGCACACACACACACACACACACACACACACTCTTAAACTAACATGGTGAACACCGCCTCAGAGGAATAAAACAAGGACATTAAACACAGAGAGGGAAGACCCACACAGGGTTTTAATAGAGTGACTGGAGCTGCATTCAAAAGAAGGTTCAACTTTTAGTTTTTTAGGGTTGTAAGAAAAGAGTGCAAGGATGTTGGAAACTTTATTAAAACAAAGACATTTATATGAAGTGTTGCTGTCTGTTAGGCAGAGAGTGGAGATGCTAACAGCTCATCTCCACTCTCAGACACAAAACAAGAGCAACCTTTAAGGAGCTGCAGAGCTTCATGAGCTTGTTACACCAGAAATCATCAGGCCATTACACTTTGCTTTTTTGTTCATATTTTTATTAAGAAATAAGTCAAATGTTCAGAGACAGATGAAGATTGAGGACAACAGTCAAAAGCAACGAAATGTATAATAAGGGACAATATTAACAAAGTTCTGTGCGTCTTAAGAAGTCGAATAAAATGAATAAAACAAGTTTATTTTTCACATTATTCAGGAGATCATAAAACAGAACATGACTTATTTCCCTAATATAGAAAACCATCTATCATTCAAATTAATTCAAATTAAAGATATTATTATTATATTATTAATTATTTAATTACTTTGTATTTAGAATATTACAGAGGTACAAAAAATTAAAAAAATCAATACAATGATTGAGAGAGAGAGAGAGAGAGAGAGAGAGAAAATCACAACAATAATAATAATATATAAATAAAAAATTATAAGACTATAAATAGAAATAAATAAAGAATAAATACATGATTAATAATATATTTAATTTGAATTAATTTAAATGTTTTCCCTTTAAAAATAAATATATAGATTTAGGCTTCACCCTCACGCTAATTCAAATTAAAGGTATTATTATTTTATTGATTATTTAATTACTTTTTATTTAGAATATTACAGAGGTACAAAAAATAAAACATCAATACAATGATTATGTATATTTATATATATAGAGAGAGAATAATAACAATAATAATAATATATAAATACAAATAAATAAGAAATAGAATATAATTAAATAAATAAAAATAAATAAATAAGAAAATACAATCAATAAAAAATGTTAAAATAAAAGATGGATAAACAGATAAAAAGCAGACAAACAAACAGACAGACATGGGGGTCATTACCGCCTGATTAATGACCCTGCCTGATTAATTGAGTGTTGAAGGACAGAAATGATTTCCACCTCTTGTAATCTTTCAGAGTTTCCTCTCAGTGACTGTTTTATTCTCCTCACACGACATCCATGTTCACTTCTTGATGCTTTCAGCAGCTTCTCTTTGTTTTCAGTGAATTCTAACCTCAGTCTCTAAAATCAGAGATAACTCTGATTTCATCTGGAAGGAAAAGTGTGAAAAGAATCAAAGAAGCTTCTTCTTCGTGTGTTTCAGGATCTGAGGGATGAAGGGGAAGTTTTAACCGTCATCAGTTAGAGGAGACTATAAACAGTGTGGTGCTTTTAAATGTGTTAAAGTACAGGTGAGGGAACGTTCAGGGATTTTTATTCTAGTGGATTAAAACAGTGTGGAAAACTTTAAGTAAGAGCTTGGTGTAGTGTATGAGTAGAAAAGTGGATTTTTTCAAACTTTCTTATCTCCTTTTTTTTCAGTTTAACACCAACAAAGAAAAAAACTGTTTAATTCTTTGAGTTGATGGAGACATTTTGAGATTCATACTCTGCCTTTTCTGCTGATTCAACTTTTAAAATAAGTCTTAAACATCTGATCAGATGATGATCTCTGTCCTAAAGATGTTCAGATTTTATAAAGACTGGAGGAGAGAGCTGAGAGACGAGAGAGTTAAAACAACAAAAGATAACAAACTGTGTGTGTGTGTGTGTGTGTGTGTGTGTGTGTGTGTGTGTGTGTGTGTGTGTGTGTGTGTGTGTGTGTGTGTGTGTGTGTGTGTGTGTGTGTGTGTGTGTGTGTCTGTCTCAATAAATAGAGAGAGTGTACGATTAGATCTGCTGCTGTATGGAAGCAGGACACTCTATTAGCAGACACACACACAACTACTGTCTGGCTGTTTGTTTCACACACACACACACACACACACACACACACACACACACACACACACACACACACACACACACACACACACACACACACACACACGCAGTGATAGATGGTCCAGTCATGAACTCGGCCTGCATTGTTGATGAGGGTCAGGCTGCCATGGTTACCACAGCAGTGTCTGACTCCTCCTCTTCACCTCGTTCATCTCTATCTGTGTGTCTGTGTCTGTGTGTGTGTGTGTGTGTGTGTGTGTGTGTGTGTGTGTATCCCTTTGAATTTGATTATTAATAAGGATAATAGTGGTTCAGATGAAACTGATCTCAGGTGAATTAGACTCCCTCGTATTCCTGCTCTGCTCGTGATTTAGGGTTTGCAGATCAGACTGGGCCTCACATCTGAACCACATCCTGAATAATCAAACATTCAAACATCCCTCATTAGTCTGTGTTACTGCTGAAGATGACTTTAACACCTTGAGCTGCTTGGTTATCAGATAAAAGAAGTGCTTCTTTGTTAAACATCATCTTCATGCATCATCCAACACTTTAAATTTAAAGATCACATGAGGAGAGGAACGACGGAGACATTATTTACAGTTCCCTCTCTCTCTCTCTCTCTCTCTCTCTCTCTCTCTCTCTCTCTCTCTCTCTCTCTCTCTCTCTCTCTCTCTCTCTCTCTCTCTCAGGCCGTACCAGTGCGGCCACTGCTCCCAGTCCTTCTCCCAGCCGTCAGACCTGAGGAACCACGTGGTGACGCACTCCAGCGACCGGCCCTTTAAATGCGGGTACTGCGGCCGCGCCTTCGCCGGGGCCACGACGCTCAACAACCACATCCGCACGCACACCGGGGAGAAGCCGTTCAAGTAAGTACCAGTGAGTACCCCCCACCCATCCACCCCACCCAGCAAGCCTCCCCTCACCTGCTACACCTCTTTCTCTTCTAACACACACACTGACACCCTGCTGCTTCCTGACTCACTTTAACTACTTCCTGTCACCTGACCAATCAGCTGTTAGCGTCCGAGCGACCAAGGTTACCGTCCCTGTTTTTAAAAACAAATCTTAAAATACACGAAACACAACCGACGTTAGAAGACATTATCGTCTCTGTTTCATCTCAGGTTCATATTTACAGACAGGTGATCTCACCTGTGTGTTAAAGTGTTAAAGGCACAGTGTGTGATTTCAGGAGCGTTTGGTTTGAGACTGAAGCTCAGAGATCATCGATCAGTTTAAAGGGTCAGACATGGATTTCTATTAATATATTATATTATATTCTTATATATTTGATTTTGATTTGATGTTTTTATTTTGAAAATGTAAAAAATGAATAGAAACAAATGTGCATGTAAAATGGAACAAATATTAAAAAAATAAATCAATTGATTCCATCAGCAAACACAGAAATATTCAAATTTAAGTGCAGAAAGAAATAGATGGATGGATGGATGGATGGATGGATGGATGGATGGATGGATGGATGGATGGATGGATGGATGGATGGATGGATGGATGGATGGATGGATGGATGGATGGATGAATGGATGGATGGATGGATGGATGGACTGATGGACTGATGGACTGATGGATGAAAAGATGGATGGACTGATGGATGAAAGATGGATGGACTGATGGATGAAAAGATGGATGGACTGATGGATGAAAAGATGGATGGATGGATGGATGGATGGATGGATGGATGAAAGATGGATGAAAAGATGGAAGGATGGATGGATGAAAAGATGGATGGATGGATGGATGGATGGATGGATGGATGGATGGATGGATGGATGGACTGATGGACTGATGGACTGATGACTGATGGATGAAAAGATGGATGGACTGATGGATGAAAAGATGGATGGACTGATGGATGAAAAGATGGATGGATGGATGGATGGGTGGACTGATGGATGGATGGATGGATGAAAGATGGATGGATGGATGGATGGGTGGACTGATGGATGGATGGATGGATGAAAAGATGGATGGATGAAAAGATGGATGGATGAAAAGATGGATGGATGGATGGATGGATGGATGGATGGATGAAAAGATGGATGGATGGATGGATGGATGGATGGATGGATGGATGGATGGATGGATGGATGGATGGATGGATGGACTGATAGACGGATGGACGGACGGACGGACAGACAGACAGATAGATGATGGATGGATGAAAAGATAGATAGATAGATAGATAGATAGATAGATAGATAGATAGATAGATAGATAGATAGATAGATAGATAGATAGATGGATGAAAAGATGGATGGATGGATGAAAAGATGGGTGGATTGAAGGCAAGAAATAAAAGAAATAAAACATTTTAAAACATATAAAATTCCCCTTAAAATAAATTTCTTGAAACGTTTAAACTAAAATCAAATCAGGAAAGTCTCTGTGATAAAAGTTTGTTTTCAGTCGAGATTTAAAGACAGAATATTCCTTTTTATTTTTTTTATTTTTTTATGATTCATAGTTTTTTATTGTTATTTTCAAAGTTAACAAGAATAAACAAGCAGTGTCACACTGAATGGCAAGGACCACCTAGAACTAAAATAAACACAGTACAGTTACAGACACACATGTGATAATAATAATCATCCTTTTTCATTTATTTTTAAACCCAAACATGTTTCAGAAATTACATTTTGTTGATATTTTTAAACCTGACCTCTGTTTAACATGTTTTTTCTCTGCTTTGTTCTCACGTCAAAACCTAAACAGAGTTTTAAGTCCCTGACAAACTGAGGTTTTAAGATCGCCTTTAAAGGATTCAGAATGATGAGATGTTGTTTTGTAGTTTTCGTGTAGACGGCAAAGTTTGAGGAAACGCTGACGTACCTGAACATGTTGTTTTTATTCGTGTTACACACGTGCCGAGAGAGCGGGTTATCAGTTTGTTTACGTCTGGTCCTGACTGTTGAATTTTATCGCACGTTTAGTCAGAAACCTCGCCGCTCCAGTGCAAAGAAATAAACACACTCAATCAGTTTGAATCCCCGGCTCTGTGCTCGGCTTAAAGAACCATGCTCTCAGAGAATCCTCCAGACTCAGGAACATGTGAAGCAGCTTCTCCTTAATGATCCTTATCTCCATTATTCATGATCCTTTGTGGACGTTTGAATATTTTCTCACCCTGCTGTCACCTCCGCTGCGACCTCTGACCTCTCCTCTCCAAACCGATCACCGCCCGCAACTCTGGCCGTCCAGGAAACACGGCGGCGTGTAGAAACAGACGCAGACTGATAGAATCAGAAGAAGCTGCAGTTAGCGCTCTCTCTTTGTCGTGCTGTCATCCCGTCACAGATCCCCCCCGGTGGACTCAGAGGTCAGCGTTCAGGGGGGGTCAGAGGGAACGAGGGAATGAGGGAGCGAGAGAGAGATGACGGGAAGAAGAGAAGAAAGCAGAATAAGCGGTTTGAGTGATAAGAGGAGACGTGTCGAGGGAGAACAGGGGGAAACAAATTAATGTTCTTAATCAGCAATCAGAGGAATCCAAAGCCGCCATCGACGTGAGAGCGAGAGGGCGAGGAGAAGAAGAGAGGGAAGGAGCGAGGAGGAGCGAGGAGGAACAAGAGATCACCGTGTAAAAAGTGAAGCCGCCGAGAAATCCGCTTAAAGCAAATCAGCGTTCTTAATAAGCAATCGGAGGAAACCCCCGATCCTTTTCATCAGCACTTCAGAGTCTCGGCGGAGGCAGAGCGGGACAAAGACAATCACGGACGGGCGTCAGAAATCTTTAACGGATCGATGGCTCGGGGAGTTATCTCCTTTCGGACGCCGCGGCGAATAGATTAAAGCTGCCACTGTCACTTTGTCACGACCAGAACGCTCAACTTTATTTTCCCGCTGAGGAGACAGAGGAGGAGATTCTGTGTGGTCGGCAGCTTTTCAGCTCTGGGACTTGGCGGGCTGTGGAGGCTGTCACCGCCGCCCGCCACCGCCGCCACCGCCGCCACCGCCGCCACCGCCACTCTGTTGTTCCTCTGCTCTCTAATCAGAGTCTCAGAATAAAGGAACTTCAGGAACCCTCACCGGGACTGAAGGAGGGGGGGAAAGACTTCATGTGAGGGTTTCATGGAGGTGAACTTGAGTCTGATTTCTCTGCAGCTGTTAATAAAGACGTGTCGGTCCTCTCAGAGTCTCTCCATCCTCCTGAAGATAAGAGGCGAGCGGACGCTTCACTCATCCTTGAGGGAAAGTGATTAAAGCCACCTCAGTGCTCGTGTCCTCGTGTCAGGACCAGCGTCTCTGCTCTTTGTTCTGCAGGAGCACCGTCCTCGTGGATCAGTCACAGAGACGGAGACGCTTTGAAGTCCTGGCCGTGGTGGTTTTGTAGATTTACAGATGAATCAGAGCTGCAGGGCGGAGCAGTGAGAGAGGGAGTCTGTTTAGTTCTTTTAGAAAACAAGAAGAGCTGAGAGTAGAAAAACCAACTGCCGGGGGGAAACTAAGACCCAACATCAAGACCAGGATCAGATCCAGTCCCCTCTTACAGCCAGGACTCAGTCTGATCTCATCTTAATCCACCATGAGCAGAGCACTTTGCAGCATTTAGCAAGTTACAGTGGCAAGGACAAACTTCCTTTAACAGGCAGAAACCTCCAGCAGGACCAGACTCATGTTAGACACACATCTGCTGAGACCGTGTTGGAGAGAGGGATAGAGGGAGATGAAGAGAGAGAGAGATGATAGTGGGGAGACGGATAGTAGTAGTTGTAGCAGCTGGAGTCTGGACCACGTCCACAGCAGCAGAGATCCAGAGGAACCTACGAGACAAGGGAGCTCAGGGACTCCAGAAAGGTCTAAGAAAAGAGAGAAGAGAGGGAGACCAGAAGAAAGAAAAAGAGGAGAAGAAATAGGGAAGGAAAGGATAGAAGGAAAGGATGGGATGAGAAAAGGAGACATAAATGATGAAGAAACATGGAAAAAACAAAGAAAGAAAGAAAGAAAGAATAAAACAAGGAAAGGAACAAAAGAAGGAATGAAAGAAAGAAGGAAACGAATAAAAGGAAAGCAAGAAAGGAAAAAGGCATGACAGAAAGAAAGAAGGGAAGGAACGAAAGAAGAAAGAAAGGAATGAAAGGAAAAAGGAATGAAAGAAAGAAGGAAAGGAATAAAAGAAAGAAAGAAAGAAAGGAAAGGATGAATAACAGACCCCAAAAAAGGAATCTACAGCAGAGATCCAGAGGAACCTACAAGACAAGGGAGCTCAGGGACTCCAGAAAGGTCTATGGTTAGTAACTTTAATGGGACAGGAAGAGTTAAAGTGAGAGACAGGCAGAGAGAGGAGAGAGAGGGAAAGACAGGATGTAGTCAGAGTTAAAGTTGAACATGTTTACTCTCAACATGAAACAGACTCTTTAAACTTAAAGAGCTGTGATATACGTTCATCCTGATGCAGAGCGATCTAATCCTGTTGGACATGAAGCTGCACAGAGACACAGGACCACGTCTGGACTAACTTTAATATGGAGCATTAAAAGCACATACATTTAAAGAGTCACAGAGCGAGGGGCGAGGGGCGAGGAGCGAGGGGCGTCCAAGAGAGAGAGAGGAGCAAAAAAACATGTCCGCCCTTATCTCACTAACACCTCCTCCTCCTCCTTCTATCTATCTAACAGCATGTTAGTCTTGTTTCAGGGCTGTTAGGTCCAATACCTCAACACAGCTTCCTCTTTGAAGACCCCACACACACACACACACACACACACACACACACACACACACACACACACACACACTGACCCCCCTCCAGCTCAGACTAAAAGCTCCTTCTCTTCTCTCCGTCTATTGAAAGTGACACTGACGTTGCTTTATCAGGCCTGTCTGAGTGTGTGTGTGTGTGTGTGTGTGTGTGTGTGTGTGTGTGTGTGAGATGGGAATACCCTCCCCAGCCCACTAGATAGATTATTGACAGGTGGACCGTGTGTGTGTGTGTGTGTGTGTGTGTGTGTGTGTGTGTGTGTGTGTGTGTGTGTGTGTGTGTGTGTGTGTGTGTGTGTGTAATTTGTCGGTCAGGTTGTGAAGATCAGGGCAACAATTACAGCTTGCTGCTCCGCTGGGCCTCACACACACTTTATACTGTCACTGGACATTAGAGTTAACAGGGACGTGTGTGTGTGTATGTGTGTGTGTGTACCTGTGTGTACATGTGTGTACATGTGTGTGTGTTGACACATCTAAAGTGTGTACATGTGTGTTGTTGTTCTCTCTCTTTAGCAGCACTTTGATCTTTTTTACATGTGAACTCTCGTCCCTGAAGTCTGATCTTTCTTCTCCTCTCTCTCTCTCTCCATGTGTGTGTGTGTGTGTGTGTGTGTGTGTGTGTGTGTGTGTGTGTGTCCCTCTCAGGTGTGAGCGTTGTGACCGCAGCTTCACGCAGGCCA
>NW_023260259.1:0-4254 GCF_009762535.1 Notolabrus celidotus | reverse complement strand
TGAGAGACTCTGAAGCCGCCGCTTCATCCTGCTGGAGAGAATCCTGATTCAACCAAACCAAAGATCCTTTCTGTTTCCAGCAGAGACCGAGAAGCCGGACTGACTCGAGGATATTTATTGGAGACTTTTTCGGGAAGCCGCCTCGAGTTTCCCTCCAAAGAAAACTCTTTTTAGAAACCGGGAACAAAGAAACCATGAGATACCAAAAAGAAGTCAGACTGAAGTCGTCTGCAGCTTTACTCCCCCGGTTTCTGTTTCCTTTTCCTTTATGCAGCAGCAGCGATGCCAAAGGAGGGCGCGACCAAAGCAAACAGACAATGCACAACAACAACAACAGACAATGCACAACAACAACAACAACAACAACAACTACAGACACAGACACAGACACACGGGCGTCTGAGGACAACGTCTGAGTTTCACGTCACAGAATGAAGAAAAGAAAAAGACAGCAGGATGAACTGTACACAAAAAAAAAAAGACAACATAAATTCTATTTATCTGGTCCTCGTATCATGCTTCGGGCACTTTGTTTTAAAATGTTGATAATTTAATTTTGCAGCTCTGATGTCGGCTGAGGGAAAGATGGCAGAGAGACGAGGAGAGGTAATGGATGTGATTTCTTATAGAAGTCTTATAGACTGGTTTTAATACGACACAGGAAGTGTTTGAAATGGATTTCAAGTTTGTTTTTATTTCTTCATCGTAGCGTTTCTAACATTTCAGAGTTCCTTACAGAGCTGATCGTCTGAGGCACAAATACTTCCTCATCCCTCACAGACGTGAATCCCTTCAGAAGCGGTCTGAGTGTAAACATTCAAACACTTTGTATGAAACCAGAGAGAGAGAGAGAGAGAGAGAGAGAGGGTGAAAGCACAGTTATTACAAGAACACCAAAAAGGGTTTTGTGCCTGAGTTTAAAAGCTTTAATAATAATAAGAATAATAAAAATGATGAAACTGTAACTTCTCCTTCCAAAGACCAGCAGAGTGCTGAACCTGCTGGATGTTCACCTACAGTCTAAACCAAAACCTTCATCACACACACAAGTCTGTAAGAGTCTGAGACCCGCTGCAGAGTCAGGAGGAGGAGGAGACCTGGTGTCACGTTCACACCGGACACAAATTCGTACGAATAACTCAAACTTCACTCCAGTCTGTCGTCGTTAAAAAAGGACGTTCATTTCTGATCCTAGAAAAACAGGTAGAAAAAAAACATCCCAGATACTCCAGATCTATGAACCTCCACCGGTCGGTACGTCACATCAGTGCTGCCAGACGTACGATAATTATCGTATTTGTACGATAACTTGGCCCTCTGTACGATGTACAATAAATAATCCCCAAAAAAGGCTAAATGTACGATCATTTGACCGTTTCATGAACGTGTGATTGAATCAGCCTCAGTCTGCCAGACTTTTGGTAACACTTTATATTAACTACACACTTTACAGCATTAATTAAGCATTAATGAATACTTAACTCATCATCTGTAAAGCATTGTTCATACATTAATACTCATTTATATATCACGTACAAACACAGTTATAAATGTTTTATTATTCATGAATATGACTCTATAATGTGTTAACTAACTCTTTGTTCATACTTTATAAATTATGGATTCACCAATTACAAATGAGCTATCATGGTCATTATAAACCAGTTATAAACACATTTACAGGTTATGATTCTAACATTTACTAAGGGTTAGTGAATACCTAATTACGTAGCAAATTATGATTAATTAAGGTAGTCACAAGGGACTTATAAGCTGCTTGTTCATGGTTTTGTGAGCTGATCTAAAGTGAGGACTTTTTATGCTTTACAAAGCATTCATTAACGAGATTTAAGACCAGCAGCACCTTAAAACACAGAAGTCACATATATTGATTCAACAGAATAAGGAAACAGACACAACACATGGACTTAAACGTGTGTTTATTAAAAGGAAACAACCTCTGTATAAAACCACGTTTATCAAAATAACTCTTCATATGAACTTAAAATACTCTGCAACTGAAAAAGAAAATCTCTCAAACTTAAAGTGCTCACAGTGGAAAAACTCAAATAAAATATGACATATCAAATATATAAAAAGACACAGTAACATTTAAACGCTGGCTGTATAAAACCATTTGTAAACACAAGTTAAAATGCAGCTGAAAAACTGAACAATAACTTGGATTCTGTGTTTTGAGGTGCTGCTTGTGCTGCGTTAATGAATGCTTTGTAAAGCATAAAAAGTCCTCACTTTTGATCAGCTCACAAAACCATGAACAAGCAGCTTATAAGCCCTTTTGACTACCTTAATTAATCATAATTTGCTATGTGATAAGGTGTTCACTAACCCTTACTAAATGTTAGAATCATAACCTGTAAATGTGTTTATAACTGGTTTATAATGACCATAATAGCTCATTTGTATTTGGTGAATCCATAATTTATAAAGTATGAACAAAGAGTTAGTTAACACATTATAGAGCGTCATATTCATGAATAATAAAACATTTATAACTGTGTTTGTACATGATATATAAATGAGTATTAATGTATGAACAATGCTTTACAGATGATGAGTTAAGCATTAATTAATGCTTAATAATGCTTAAAAGTGTGTAGTTAATATAAAGTGTTACCAGACTTTTTATTGTGAACCCTGAAGGCATCTTTAACCACGTGACGTTTCCAGCGAGTTGTAGCTGGTTGAGGCGTGCTTTTATTCCCGTTTGGTGTGAACGCCACGTTAAAAACTCAGTCTTGGTTATCGTTTTATCGGAAAACAAACTCCTTCTTCCGCTTGTTTTATTTCCTGTTTCCTTCGTGAGGGAAATAAAAACGCCTCGATCATTTCAGAAGTAACTTTGCGTTCGTAGTTTAAAAGTTCTGACACCAAAATTTACAAAACGTCCTTTTTATTCTGATTTCAAAAATGTGATTTCTAGTTTCTGTTTTATTTAAATAGTTTCATGTCAAGTCGTCAAACTCAGATGTTTTCTTTCACTCTGAGCTCAGCACGAAAAATCACAGAGCTGTGATTTCCAATGACATTTGAACTCAGCATATTTTTAACAGAAGCAGTTTCATAATTTCACAGAGTTTGAGTTTATTCCCAGAACACGCCGTTCGTCTGCAGCCACAGGGTCACAGACGAACTCTATAAGGGTCAGAAATAAAGGAGTGTGTATTTCTTCACTTAGAGAAGACTCTGGGGTTCATTGGGAACTCTTACAGACGTGTGTGTGTGTGTGTGTGTGTGTGTGTGTGTGTGTGTGTGTGTGTGTGTTACTGAAAGTGAATCAGTTTTAAGCCAAAGTGAGAAGTCTCTTTCTTCACGGATCCAATGCTGTAAATAAAAAAAATCAGAGTATGAGGTTTTTATACGACGGATCAGACGGAGCTGAAATAATCAGACTCAGAAAAACAGGATGTGAGGAAGAACCGGAGCTCAGAGAAACAACGCTTTCTGTTCACATCAGGATCCAGACAGACGGACGGACGGACGGTCGCCGTTTGATTAAAGTGAAAATGTTAAACGCTTTGCTGATTCAGACGGCAGACTCCGATCTTACTTTAGAAGTAAGAACTCACCTTTCTTTATGAGGCAGATTTAAAAATGAGTTAAAAAAAGACAGATTTTTCCTTTAAAGGTGACATATCATGCAAACCTGAAATCTGTGTCCCTGTCTACAAACCCCCTGAAAAGTCAAAGACTCCATTCTGCCCCTGTTCTGATTTCTCCACCTTTCTGTAAATGTGTGCTGAAACCAGCCGTTTCAGTTTTCAGTGTTTTTCATACGTCACAACGCCATCCGGTCTGTAACAGGAAGTCAGAGCTCGGAGCTTGTTCAGCCCATAGACTGTATAAAATACAACTCAACCCCTCCTCCGTTTTTCATTCCCTGCACACATGTGTGCTAACAAGGAGCTTAGGAGGGAGCATGCTAGTTGTAGGCTGTCTTAATAAACACAAAGGTCGCTTTGACTCCCCACGTCTGCAGATTTGAAGATCTAGTGGATGATTTTTAGTTTATCATGGAAAGTGCTAGCACTAGTTAGCATAGCCACATAGCTACATGTCGTAGCTGTAGCTGTAGCTGTAGCTGGTCGCTGTAGCTGTAGCTGTAGCTGTAGCTGTAGCTGTAGCTGTAGCTGTAGCTGTAGCTTAGCGTAGCTGGTAACCAAGACACATGTCTACATACTGACAAATAAAACAACAAGAACACTAAATCTGTGACCAATCCTTCAGAAAGGT
>NW_023260258.1:0-21721 GCF_009762535.1 Notolabrus celidotus | reverse complement strand
AGGTCTCACTCTGAGGGGTTTTCAGGGTCTTAGGGAGGTCTCACTCTGAGGGGTTTTCAGGGTCTTAGGGAGGTCTCACTCTGAGGGGTTTTCAGGGTCTTAGGGGGGTCTCACTCTGAGGGGTTTTCAGAGTCTGAGGGAGGTCTCACTCTGAGGGGTTTTCAGGGTCTTATGGAGGTCTCACTCTGAGGGGTTTTCAGGGTCTTAGGGAGGTCTCACTTTTCCTCTGAAAAAAACAACCTCAAACCATATCTTAAAAAAATGTGCAACAGTTTTTTATGTAGTCAGTTTAGTGATTTTTAAATGAGTATTAAAGAAACCTGATCATCTTTTATTTTAAATGTATATCAGCAATTTTACCCTTGAATAAAAAATAAATAAAACATATAACGGGCCTGCATTCTGTTATTGAATATTTACCTTAATATGTTAGTATTATTATATCTATTTTCATAGAACTGTCACAGTATAACTCTGAAACTGATCAAAGAGTGATAATAAATAGAAGAAAACACAAGTTCAAGCTCTCTGTAGGACTGAACAATCTTCACAAGAGACAAACTGAAACATAAAAACCTTTTATTTTATAAACTCCATGATGTTTCCTCCTGCTCCCCTCAGGACATGTTAATATGACAGTCAGTGCTGGTCCTTAAAGTACTCTGTAGGGGGCTGTAGTTCTCCTCTGCAGCCTGTAGGGGGCGGTAGTTCTCCTCTGCAGCCTGTAGGGGGCTGTAGTTCTCCTCTGCAGCCTGTAGGGGGCGGTAGTTCTCCTCTGCAGCCTGTAGGGGGCGGTAGTTCTCCTCTGCAGCCTGTAGGGGGCGGTAGTTCTCCTCTGCAGCCTGTAGGGGGCGGTAGTTCCCCCCCATAATGAACAGTAAATATATAAACTTTATTTTCAGCCCATGGCGGACACCAGAGCGTCACACAGGTGAGTAAGTCTGTCCTGCAGCTCGCCGCTCTCAGACCGCAGCATCACAGTAACGGCTGCAGCTGCTCGGTGACCACAGAACCTCTCCCCGACCAGCACGCCACTCAGCTCACCAACCAGACGCTGAGGAAGCCAGTCGGCAGGAATGTCCAGCTGGCAGCTCTCGATCACGCCGTTCTTTATCCCCATGTGCAGCTGGGCGGAGCAGCGAGCCGCTTGACCGTCTGTCAGCTCCAGGATGGTTTGGACGGTGAATTTTGGCGTCTTGCCAAACGTCCAGTCCCAGCTGTGAAGCTCCGCCTCCATCCTGCCCACGCCAGGAAACACGGCCTCCTCAGAGGGGTTCACGAAGGTCGCTGCGGCGCTGAAGCCGAATTCTGAGGGTGGAGAAAACACGAGAGGATGAAAACAGTCATTAACAGTCCTTATTACAGTCAGTAACGGTGTCTTTTATCAGTCCTTATTACAGTCATTAACGGTGTCTTTTAACAGTCCTTATAACAGTCATTAAGGGTGTCTTTTAACAGTCCTTATTACAGTCATTAAGGGTGTCATTTATCAGTGCTTATTACAGTCAGTAAGGGTGTCCTTTAACAGTCCTTATTACAGTCATTAAGGGTGTCTTTTAACAGTCCTTATTACAGTCATTAAGGGTGTCTTTTATCAGTCCTTATTACAGTCATTAAGGGTGTCTTTTAACAGTCCTTATAACAGTCATTAAGGGTGTCTTTTAACAGTCCTTATTACAGTCATTAAGGGTGTCATTTATCAGTGCTTATTACAGTCAGTAAGGGTGTCCTTTAACAGTCCTTATTACAGTCATTAAGGGTGTCATTTAACAGTCCTTATTACAGTCATTAAGGGTGTCCTTTAACAGTCCTTATTACAGTCATTAAGGGTGTCCTTTAACAGTCCTTATTACAGTCATTAAGGGTGTCTTTTAACAGTCCTTATTACAGTCATTAAGGGTGTCCTTTATCAGTCCTTATTACAGTCATTAAGGGTGTCCTTTATCAGTCCTTATTACAGTTATTAAGGGTGTCTTTTAACAGTCCTTGTTACAGTCATTAAGGGTGTCTTGTAACAGTCCTTATTACAGTCATTAAGGGTGTCCTTTATCAGTCCTTATTACAGTCATTAAGGGTGTCTTTTAACAGTCCTTATTACAGTCATTAAGGGTGTCTTTTATCAGTCCTTATTACAGTCATTAAGGGTGTCTTTTATCAGTCCTTGTTACAGTCATTAAGGGTGTCTTGTAACAGTCCTTATTACAGTCATTAAGGGTGTCCTTTATCAGTCCTTATTACAGTCATTAAGGGTGTCTTTTAACAGTCCTTATTACAGTCATTAAGGGTGTCTTTTAACAGTCCTTATTACAGTCATTAAGGGTGTCTATTAACAGTCCTTATTACAGTCATTAAGGGTGTCTTTTAACAGTCCTTATTACAGTCATTAAGGGTGTCTTTTAACAGTCCTTATTACAGTCATTAAGGGTGTCTTTTAACAGTCCTTATAACAGTCATTAAGGGTGTCCTTTATCAGTCCTTATTACAGTCATTAAGGGTGTCTTTTATCAGTCCTTATTACAGTCATTAAGGGTGTCTTTTAACAGTCCTTATTACAGTCATTAAGGGTGTCCTTTATCAGTCCTTATTACAGTCATTAAGGGTGTCTTTTAACAGTCCTTATTACAGTCATTAAGGGTGTCTTTTATCAGTCCTTATTACAGTCATTAAGGGTGTATTTTAACAGTCCTTATTACAGTCATTAAGGGTGTCTTGTAACAGTCCTTATTACAGTCATTAAGGGTGTCTTTTAACAGTCCTTATAACAGTCATTAAGGGTGTCTTTTAACAGTCCTTATTACAGTCATTAAGGGTGTCCTTTATCAGTCTTTATAACAGTGTGTTGTAGTAACACAGTTTGTCCAGCAGAGGTTGCTGCTCACTCACACTCTCATACATTAGAGGTTCTTTACCTGTGTTGTACTGCAGTGTCAGAGCTTCCAGCAGCTCCTCCCACTGCAGCGAGGGGGCGTGGTCCACCAGGTTGGTGACAGGTGAGGGGACACTGGGCGTGGCGTTGCTCAGGATGCCGGGACAAGAGGGGCGGAGCACGGCAGAGAGGGCGGAGCGGTCAGCTGAGTGGAGCAAAGTGCAGTGATGGTAGGACGACTTCCTGCTCAGCCTGGAAGCACTGCCTGAAAACATCAACATCAACAACAACAAAAACAAAAACAACAACAACATAAACCACAAACAGGAAGTCCCCTCTCACCTGAGATCTTCAGGTGTCCGTTCAGTAAAATGTCAAACCTCTCCGTCGCCTGGACCTGTAGCTCCGGTCTGATCCTCCTCAGAGCGTCCGTGACGACCTTCAGGTTCCTCTGTCGGTCGTATCCTTTCTTCGAGGTGAAGAACGTTAAGTTCAGGTTCCCAAGGTCGTGGTACACGGTCCCCCCGCCGCTCCGCCTGCGAGCCAGAGGGATCCCCGCCCTCCTCATTGCGGGCAGGTTGCACTCAGTCCACGGGTTCTGGTGGCGTCCGATGACCACGGCCGGCTGGTTCCTCCACAGCAGCAGGATGCTGCGCTGCTGCAGGTCCACGTTGGCGTCGACCCAGTCCTCCAGAGCCAGGTTCTGGTACACGTCTGTGGACCGTGAGAGGAGGACCAGGCCGCTGCTGTCAGAGGACGCGATGAGGTTGCTGAACGAGGACGCGGTCCGGAACCTGTGAACAGCCGAGCAGCCTCCAGAGAGAGATGACGTCCTCCTGATGAGAGACAACATGACGTCTCCTTCTCGGCGTCTTCACCTCCACATGCTGAGAATCTGAAATGTGACAACAGAGAGCTCAAACAAGACCGAGGTCTTTATGCCCCACCTCCTGGACTGTGTTTACTAAACCTTTAACAGCTGATGGAGGAACTCTGAAGATCTTAAATCCTCCTGATCAGTAAAGGTCTGACAGACTTTAGGATCTGTGGATCGTGTTTCTACAGACATGGAATAAAAACAGGAGTCAGATTTAAAGCTCCTGTGAGGATCTTTGTGACCTCTGTGACCTCAGTGACCTCAGTGACCCCCCCTCCTGATGTCAGACATTAATACACCTTCATAGAAACAGTCCCTCCTCTGGTTGAAGCTCTGGTTGGATGTTTGAGGTCATAAATAAACATCAACATGAATCTCAGTCTGCTTCACATGCAGATAAAACTCCCTAGAGGAGCTTTAAGAGAGAGTATCTTTACATTAAACCTCCTCCATGTGACTGACCCGACCCATCCTCCTGCAGGTTCACACACACATACCTGTGTTTGTTAGCTTTAGCATGAACTTAAACTCCACCGGAAGTCCCTCTGCTGTCAGATATAACTTTATATTTAAACACTAAAGGAACATTTTAACAGATTAAAGTCAATAAACCTCTTAAATATGAGTCTCGTGCTGACCTGAGCGGGCGGACCGTCTTCACACGAGCACAACACACAATTTCCTTTATGGCTTTTCAAAATAAAAGAGCTCCGTCTTCAAATAAGAAGGACATAAAGTCAGAGTAAACACAGCAGACTGAAAACACAACCAGGTGTTAAACATATAAACATGACTACAGCGTTTACAGATCACACTCTGGTTTATATGTAACACTCATCTTTGTTAAATAAACATGAAGACATTATTACGTACCCGTGATAAAGAAGCTGGACGTCATTTAAAAGTGTTTCTTTTGACTTCCGGTCTCTAAATTAAATCACTGAGTGATCCTGTCTTTATTATTTGTTGATATTAAATCAGTTTGTCAGCCTTTAAAGAAGTTATCAAGAGAAAAAGACATCCTTACGTTTTTACCCTGAAATGCGAACTTCCGTTTGGCTCGGTCCGTCTCAGAAAGGATTCCGTGCGATAACACGATCTGTGTGACAAAGGTTCCGGGGTACAGTGAATGATTCCTTATCTGCTCGACAGATTTTAATCATTTCTTAAGACATCAAATAAATACAACAAACCACAGACTACATCTAGATAATACATTTAAATTAAATCTGCATTTAAAAAAGACTAAATCTTTATTTTAATAGTTTAAAAGTTATAAAGATCTCTGTAACACATCTTAAAGTTAGATCAGCTTCAGTCTGTTGAGTCAGTTCAGGATGTTTGAATAAATAAGGAGCAGGCTTTTGTTGTCTCCCTTCTTCAGGTGTCTCTGTGATTAAACTCAGTTTGTGATTATTCTCTGTGTTTGTATGTGTTCTCTCTCTGAGCTCGACTCTCTGTGTGAAAACCTCAGAGTGAGGAAGAAGCAGAGTCTGAAGAGAGACCAGAGAGAGGAAGAGCCTGTGACCACATCCTGACAGCGCGCACACACACACACACACACACTCACACACTCACACACACACACTCTGAGGCAGGCAGTCGGAGTCGAGGATGTTTCAGGTGAGAAGTTGGTTGTTTCTTGTATTTTTATTTAAACTAAACGTTGCTGTGGGAGGATTAAAGTTCTCTGGGTGATGTCCGGGTTTGTTCCTCTTCTCTGAAGCTGTGAGGAGTTCTTCTGAGAAGTTAAAGATTGACGGGGAGAGGAGAGAGAGGAAACAACCTACACTGAGACTCTTCTCTAACTTAAAGTCTAACAGACAGAGGCTTGGATCAGCTGTTCCTCTGTCTGAATAAAGACAGACTCGGTCTTTAGAGACTGTGGGGGGTCGCTTTAAGGGAAGCTGAGCGTTAAAGAGTCTCTGGGTGTGGATTCTTAGAAGTGTCGTCTTTCTTTCACGTTCACACTGAGTCACAGAGACGACCAGCTGCTGCCTCCAGTACGCTGAGAGATAGAACAGGGATCACTGTCACAGGCGGAGGTACTGTGTCTAACATCCTGAGGTCCAGGTAGACTCAGGTACCGTGTCTAACATCCTGAGGTCCAGGTAGACTCAGGTACCGTGTCTAAAGTCCTGATGGTTGGATGCTTTTTAAACTCTCCCTTCTTGCTCTTCCTCCTCCTCTTCCTCAGGTACCCTCACATCACCTCTTACCTCAGACCCAGGCGTCCTCATTCCATCACCTCCCTCACCCACAGGTCACCTCCCCCCACCTCTTACCTGAAACTCAGGTAGCCTCCCCGAACTACCCCTCCCACCCCCCGCTAACCTCCCCTCATTATGTACCCCAGACCCAGGTGACCCCCCAGCACCTGGCCCACCCTCACCTCCAGGTCACCTCCCCTCATTTTGAGCTCCAGCCTCAGGTGAGTCTGCCTCACCTCCTCTCCCCTCCCCAGCACCACCTGTACGACCAAAACCCCCATCCAGGTTTAGAAGATCTGAACCGGGGCAGATCTGATCCACATCCTGAGCTATGCTACCTGCACCAGAACTTCAGCTTCCAGGTGAGGCATCCTCTTCTTACACACACACACACTCTCACACTCACACTCACTCACACACACGTGGTTTAACTCTTTGTGTCTGAAACAGAACCAGACCACATCTCACCTGGACCTCCAAACCCAGACCGTGTTCAGAGATGATCTGCAGGGCCCACACTGTCTGTCCTATAACACGGTCTGTGACAGTGGAGGGTACAGACAGGTGAACACACCTGGTCTGGTTCAGGACCCCTGGAGGCCTCTGGAGTCCACTCTGCCCCAGTTTCAGTGCTCTCCGCTGGGCCCCGTGTCGGGGGAGGTTCCCCTGGGAGGGTGGAGCTCCATGGAGTTCGGCTCTTCAGCTTCTGGAAACTACAACCAGTTTTTCCAAGACAGTTACCATGACAACAGCGCCCCCCAGCCCTTCTGTAGTCCCAACACACCTGGTCCAAGTCCTCATTACCCACAGACCCCGACTCTCCCCAGCCCAGGTCTTCAAATGATTCCCAGGGAGGACTTCAACACGTCCAGGAACCTGAGCGGAGAGAAAACCCTCGGCTGCTTCCTGCATGACTGTGACGGCTTACCTGTAACCTCTGACCCCCATCAGACCGGCCCACACCTGCTGCAGAGCCACACTGAGCTGAGCCAGGACCGCAACCCCGTCCTCCAGACCTTTAGGATCTCAGAGACCTGCTTCCCTCCACGGGGCAGAGGGCAGGACGTCAGGAGCGTTGCTGCTGTGCCCCCGGGAGTCACCGCCAGGCCGAGCTGCAGAGACCAGAGAGGAGGAGGAGGAGGAGGAGGAGGAGGAGGAGGAGGAGGAGGAAGAGGAGGAGGAGGAGGAGGAGGAAGAGGAGGAGGAGGAGGTCAGACAGACAAGGTCACGGTGTGTTCAATCTACAAACAGCCTGAGTTCTGATTCTTTACTGGAAACATTTAATTTGAGAAAGTAAGAAGAGATGAAGAGAGGAGGAGAGGTTTAACTCTTTCACGTCTGTTCTCAGGTGAAGCAGCTCCAACCGGAGAAGAACAAGAAGGTTCTGGACTCCAGGTAAACCTAAGAAGGGACAGAAGTTAGACCACGAGTTAGTTCATCTGTTGTTCTTCATGTGTGTATGTGTGTGTGTGTGTGTGTGTGTGTGTGTGTGTGTGTGTGTCACAGGCTGATGTGTGTGGTGTGTGAGCGTGTCTTCAGGAGTCTGCCGGCCCTGAACGGACACATGCGCTCTCACAGCGGCTCCAGATCGGCTGCAGGGTTACCGAAGGTAGCAGAGGACAAACCCTCTGTTTCCATGGTGATACCCGTCTCGGTGCCCGTCCAATCCAGGGGCCTGCTGGCCAAGGCGTGCAAGACCCGCCTCTCCTCAGCCACAGGGGGCGCTGTGCTGTACCACAGCCTGTTACACCCAGAGGGACAGGAAGCAGCTGCGAAGGGGGACGCAGGGGATGACGCACACTACACTCCTCCCCCCATGCTGTGTCCCCTGAGGGCGGGGCCGGGGCTGTTCTGCTCCCTCACCACCACCAGGGGGCAGCAGAGGGTCCAGACCATGCAGCTCCACAACACACACAGTGAGTACAACATCACAACACACCTGTTAGCCACACCTCCAGACTGTTAGCCACGCCTCCAGACTCTTAGCCACACCTGGTGACGTCATTGTTTGTTTGTGACTGACAGGTGATGCTGTTGCCATGGAGACAGCCTCTCCTCCAGGAGCCAATCAGCCGTACGTATCTCTGACCTCTGTTTGAATCTTTGCCGTGACCTCATCTCTGAACGCCTCCTCACACTGAGCTGTCACTCACAGGCGGATCAATGTGGGGCGGGGCTTCCAGGCTGAAATCCCACCTCAGCAGGGCCAAAGAGATGCGGACTCCCATGATGCACTGCTGCTGTGGACGCCGTTAGAGGAGCTGGAGCTCCCTGTCTGTAAACCGAGAGGTAAACACTCACACACACACACACACGGTCTCATCCCGGCTGTGATTGGTCGCTTCTTTTGATTGACACGATGTTTGTCCAGTTGAAGCTCTGATGATGATGGCGAGCTCCAGTGTGATGCCAGGGGGCGGGGCCAGTGCAGAGACCGCCCTCCAGGTCCTATCAGAGAGCAGAGGAGACTTCCTGGTAAATGACAGAGCCCTGCTCGCTGTTTAAAAAACGTATAGGTCAAAGTTCATCTGTTTAAAGACCTCTCGTTGTTTCTCCTCCTCAGCTGACGATGGAGAAGCTGCTGTCCAACACCGACCTCTCAGCCCGACACAAGACAGGTATGTAATCTAAATATGAACCTTAGTGAGGTCACCGACACACACACACACACACACCTCTTCTTAACTCCTCCCTCCTCCTCAGGTGTGTGTTGGAGCACCGCAGAGAGGAAGCTGCTGGTGAAGTCTCTGCAGCTTCATCACAAAGACTTCAGAAGGATCCAGAGAACGGTGAGTTTCACCTCCTCCTCCTCAAACATCAGCGCACCCCTCTGAGTGTTCCTGTGTTCACGAGTCCTCCTTGTGTTCAGGTCCAGACCAAGTCCCTGTCTCAGTGTGTGGAGTTCTATTACCTGTGGAAGAAGAAGCTGAGCCTGAGCGCCAAGAAGCCGGCTGGGCTGACCGTGACTCTGCCCGACGCCAACGTGAGAAACTCAACACCATAACACTTTATATCTAAAACCTGCGAGCGCACCGGGGTCTGAAACAATCCCAGGATGGTTCAGGTGGAGTCTCACTCAGGTGTAGTCTGGCTCAGGTGGAGGGTGTAGTCTGGTTCAGGATCAGGTCTGTGAAATGATGAAGTGGACTCCAGCAGAGACGCTTAGTTTCAGTTTAGAAGGTCAGTGACTCTTGGTGATGGTAAATGAAACTAAAGGCTGAATGAATAAAAACCACTGAAACCAGACCCTGTCATAACACACCCCCACACACACACAAACACACACACACACACACACACACACACACACATAGAAACACACACATCCTGTCAGGGCTGACAGGTTTCTGAACAAACTCTGACTCTTAACTGACAGAGTGTGTGTGTTTCTGTGTGTTTCTGTACGTGTGTGTGTGTTCGTCTCTCTCTCCCTCCCTCACATCCCCTCTGTTTCTCTGCAGGGTCAAAGGTCGTCAAGATCCCATGATGCACCATGAACGCCCCCTGACTGAGCAGCTGCAGGGACTCTGCTGATGTGTTGTTAAATAATAAAGTGTATATTTCTGATGAAGACTCAGAGAGCAGACTCCTTTCTTTCTTTTAAAGATGTGTGTGTTGTGTTCACGGAGCGGCTCAGCTCAGGTATGTTGACTTATTGTCTTACTCTCCTCCCCTCGGGCGAGGAAGAGGAAGAGGAGGAAGAGGAAGAGGAGGAGGAGGAGGAGGAGGAGGAGGAGGAGGAGGAGGAGGAGATGCTGCAGGCTCTCTATGTGTTTACTTCTTTACTTTCAAACTGTCCTTCTGAGATGACTCACTAAAAACAAGTTTAACCAACCAGCTCAAACCACAAGCTGAGGTATAAGCCCCGCCTCCTCCAGGTTAACAGATGAGATGGGGCGTGGCTTCATGATTGACAGCTCTGTGGGCCAATCAGGCTCCTGCAGCGCTGTGTGTGTGCTCCAGATCATCAGAATAGAGGAGGAAACATAACAAGCGATGATGCTTTCGTAACAAGGTAAAGGTGGGCGGGTGAGAGGAAGGGGCGGGGCCTCAGTGCTGATGTAGGAGATATTTTGGCTTCACTTTTGTACGACAGGAGGAGGTGGAGGCGAGCTGGTTCCACTTGTAAAAGTATTTATGTTTAAAGGAGAACGTGGGGCTGTTTCTGAAAGTCACAGCAGGAAATCTCATGAACAGTTAAACTCTCTCTGAGCGGCGTGTTTGTTGAGTCTGTTGACTCAGAGTCTCAGTTTCAGTGTTTATTCTGCAGAACAAACAGCAGAGAAGGAAACTGCTGCTCAGACTTCAGCTGAAACTTCACAGACTGCAGCTCGCTCCGCTCTGCAGATGAACTCTCCACATTCTTCTTCTAATCCGACTCCATGTCTCACTGAGCTTCCTGAGTCTGATCCCGCTGCAGGCTACTCATAAAGTCTGACTCCTCCTCGCTCCAAAGGTCCCTCCGAGGTCGGAGGAGAAACAGTCCCAACAGACGAGGAGGAACAAGGGATGGGAGGGCAGGAGGACACGGCGGAGGCTCCTTCAGTCAGCAGGAAACATCAGAAAACCTCCAGAGAAGTTTACTTCGCCATCCTGCCGGATCGATACGAACCTCTGATCGAAGAGGAGGAGGAGGAGGAGGAGGAGGAGGAAGGGAGGGAGGAGACGCAGGAGGAGATGAGGAGGAGGAAGGAGGAGAAGAAGAGGAAGAAGAAACAGAAGTACAAGAAGTACAGGAAGGTAAGGAGTGATGACCTTTGACCTGGAGAGGTGTGACAGAGACATTTCAGTGAGACCTCAGAGTGAGAGCAGCGTTCAATGATTCTTTATAAAACTGAGTGAAAGCGGGAAACAGAGACAGGAAGTAAACAACAACAAACATAAACACACAGAGCAGCTGTTCCTCACTGTCAACACTCACTCAGACTTTAGGTGAAGGCGTTAAACATTGACTCAGCAGGGTGAGAGTGACCTTTGACCCCGACTTATCAGGCTGACGTGATAAACAGACGCAGAGAAACTCTTTAACTCTACACCTCCAAGTGATTTATGAACACCTGGAGGTACACACAGCTCAAACTACACACAGCACACACACATACACCTGGACAAACACACTGTCACTGACAGAAATCCAGGAGAGGACACGTGTGACGCTCACCTGTAAGCATGCCGTGTCACGTGTGTTTAGTCACTGTCACTGACCTGTGGGTTTATTATCCCTGAGTTCTGTCTGTTACTGACCTGTGGGTTTATTATCCCTGAGTTCGGTCTGTTACTAACCTGTGGGTTTATTATCCCTGAGTTCTGTCTGTCACTGCCCTGTGGGTTTATTATCCCTGAGTTCTGTCTGTTACTAACCTGTGGGTTTATTATCCCTGAGTTCTGTCTGTTACTGACCTGTGGGTTTATTATCCCTGAGTTCTGTCTGTTACTAACCTGTGGGTTTATTATCCCTGAGTTCTGTCTGTTACTAACCTGTGGGTTTATTATCCCTGAGTTCTGTCTGTTACTAACCTGTGGGTTTATTATCCCTGAGTTCTGTCTGTTACTGACCTGTGGGTTTATTATCCCTGAGTGCTGTCTGTTACTAACCTGTGGGTTTATTATCCCTGAGTTCTGTCTGTTAATGACCTGTGGGTTTATTATCCCTGAGTTCTGTCTGTCACTGACCTGTTGTTTATGTGTTTTCTGTCCCCTGGGTTTCGTCTTGCAGAACGTGGGGAAGGCGCTGCGGTTCAGCTGGCGATGTCTGATGGCGGGTCTGCAGAACATGGCCTCCACTTACTCCACGCCGCTCTCGGCCGTGTCCACGGTGGTGACGGAGGTTCATCGGTCTGCCAGCAGCAAAGCCTGATGGGATATGGACAGATGTGGATGACCACCAGGAGGAGCTCTAAGACATTTCAGTTTGTTGTGATGAGAACGGATTATAAGAAGGAAACAACATCTCCAACACTCGTTCAGAAACATCTTTTTTATTCTTCTTCAGTTTGTATTTTATAAATCTGACAGCTGTCAGAGAGAGTCTGTAAAGCCTTCAGTGTTCAATAAATCAGATGTAATGTGAAGAATGTCCTGGAGTGTACGTCACAGTAATGTTTGAATCTTTTTATTAACTTCTGTACAGACTTCATGACATGAAGCTTCACGTTGGTTCATGCAGGACACAGAAACCATCAGCTGCTGTCAGGCTGCAGTCTGAATCCTCATGATGAGGCGGTCTACACGTCTCCCCTCCAGATTCTCCCTGCAGCACAGGGACTCGCTCACCTGACAGATGTCAGTGGTTGTTAAAAACCTGACATGTTCACCATAGTTCTCCTGGTCTGAGTGTTGATGAATATAAGAGAGTACTTATATTCACAGTCCGGCACAAAACGTCAATCAGTACTTCTTTGAGACACTGGGGGTCAAACCCTGGACCTTGGCCCTTTCTGTGAGACTGTGGGGATTCAAACCCAGGTCTTTGGACCTCTCTGAGGATTCTACACTGGACCTCCGGGGCCTTTCAGCCTGTCCTCCTATCCCCTTCGCCACCGAGACACACTTTTGAAATCAGCTCTGGGCGCATTTAGCATCGTGATTTGGCTCTTTGACTTTAAAATTCACTGGGCCTCAGATAAGAATTGAACCTTCAACCTTTGGACTGCCAGTCAGTCCACTATCCCACTACGCCATTGAGACACACTGGTGGTACTCAGCTCAGGGCATATTTATCTTCATGGTTTGGTTCTTGGACTTTAAAATTCACTACGCCTGGAATGGGGATTGAACCACCAACCTCTGGACTGCCAGTCCATCCTCTAAGCCCCTTCACCACCAACATACACTTATGAAGTCAGCTCCGGGCGCATTTCAGTTTGTGGTTTGGCTCTTTCACTTTAAAATTCAGTGGGTCTCGGATAAGAATTGGGGAAAAAAATTCCTATCTGTACTTTCTTGAGACACTGGGGGTCAAACCCTGGACCTTGTCCCTTTCTGTGAGACTGTGGGGATTCGAACCCAGGTCTTTGGACCTCTCTGAGGCTCTGGGGATTCAACACTGGACCTCCGGGGCCTTTCTGCCCGTCCTCCTATCCCCTTCGCCACCTAGACACACTTTTGAACTCAGCTCCGGGCGCATTTAGCATCATGATTTGCCTCTATGGCTTCTATGGCCAACAACTTGAATAACGTGCTAATTAATAAGGCAATAACTGCATCGACTTCGTTCCAACATTCTTAAAAAGTGAAAAAGTCCAACAGCCAAAGCACCATGACAAATATACCTGGAGCTGAGATACAGAGTGTATCCCGGTAGTGAAGGGGTTAAGAGGTTGGACTGGCAGTCTGAAGGTTGTGGGTTCGATTCTTACCTGAGGCAAAGTGAATTTTGAAGTCCAACAGCCAAAAAACACGACTATAAATACGTCCTGACCAAAAATCCAAGAATGGATGGTGACTCGTGGCGTACGGGAATTATGACTGCACAGAAGGCCGGAGGGTGTTTGGAATTGCACAGTTTCGGACAGGATGTTCGAATCCCACATATGCGGTGCCTTGTGGCGTATGGGAATTACAACTGTAAATTGCACAGTTTCGGACAGGATGTTCGAATCCCACATACGCGGTGCCTTGTGGCATATGGGAATTACAACTGTACAGAAGGCTGGAGGGCGTTTGGAAATGCACAGTCTCGGACAGGACGTCCGAATCCCACATACGCGGGGGAGCCAGAAGGGGGGCCGGTGCCCCCCGAATTCCACAGCAATTAAACTGGGGGGGTTATACCACTGAGATTTTGAAAGGAAAGGATGTCTTAATAAATAATATAGAAAGCCAACTATATAATATAAATTATTAAGACATCCTTTCCTTTCAAAATCTCAGTGGTATAACCCCCCCAGTGGTATAACCCCCCCAGTTTACTTGCTGTGGAATTCGGGGGGCACCGGCCCCCCTTCTGGTTCCCCCGCGTATGTGGGATTCGGACGTCCTGTCCGAGACTGTGCAATTCCAAACGCCCTCCAGCCTTCTGTACAGTTGTAATTCCCATATGCCACAAGGCACCGCGTATGTGGGATTCGAACATCCTGTCCGAAACTGTGCAATTTACAGTTGTAATTCCCATACGCCACAAGGCACCGCATATGTGGGATTCGAACATCCTGTCCGAAACTGTGCAATTCCAAACGCCCTCCGGCCTTCTGTGCAGTCATAATTCCCGTACGCCACGAGTCACCATTCTTGGACTTTTGGTCAGGACGTATTTATAGTCGTGTTTTTTGGCTGTTGGACTTTAAAATTCACTTTGCCTCAGGTAAGAATCGAACCCACAACCTTCAGACTGCCAGTCCAACCTCTTAACAACTGCACCACCAGGATACACTCTTGAACTCAGCTCCAGGTATATTTGTCATCGTGCTTTGGCTGTTGGACTTTAAAACTCACCATGGCACTGATAAGGATCGAACCCTCCACCTCAGGAATGCCAGTCTGTCCTCTTATCCCGTTCGCCACCAGGATACACTTGTTGACAACCACTCCACGCGTATTAATCTTGGTGGTTTGGCTCTTTGACTTTAAAATTCACAAGACCTCGGATAAGAATTGAACCATCAACCTCCAGAACACCAGTCCGTCCTCTTATCCCCTTTGCCACCAGGTCACACTCTTGAACTGAGCTCCGGGCGCATTTAGCATCATGGTTTGAAACTTTGACTCTAAAATTGAACTTGCTATTGATAAGAATTGAACCTTCAACCTCTGGAGTGCCAGTCAGTCCACTTTCCCACTAGGCCACCAAGACACACTGGTGGAACCCAGCTCAGGCCGTATTTATCTTCGTGGTTTGGCTCTTGGACATTAAAATTTGCTACACCTGGAATGGGGATCGAACCCCCAACCTTTGGACCGCCAGTCAGTCCACTATCCTGTTCCACAGAGCAGAGGCTACAGCTCAAAGCATCACTGTGTTTGCATTTGTCAGTAAAGGTTCAATCTGTGAGGAGGAGGAAGGATTTAGTCAGTTACAGGTTGTGATAATGTTTCTATCCAGCCTCCTCAGCCACTTTCCTCCTGTCCTATTTCCTTCATTCCTTTCCTATGAACCCTCGTAAGGGTGTGTGTTTAAATGTTCTTCTTCTACAGTCTTGAAAGAATACAACACTACCCTGCAGATTAAATCTTCTACAGTGTGAGGATTTATAGAGTAAAATAATGCAGGTGTAATTCTTCATGTGACCACACGGTGTCGCTGTCTCACCGCCATGAGCACACTCCTCCTTCCTGTCCTTATAAGGAAGTGGGCGGGGAAACCTCCTGGACTCACCTTAAAGTGAACCCCGGTCTGCTGCCGTCCGTCTGTCAGGTCAACAACATTCCTGGTGACAGCAGCAGCTGTTCAGCACACACACACACACACCCACCCACCCACCCACACACACACACTCAGACCTGGAAGGGACCTGGACGGACCTGGACCTCTGACAAAGACCTAAACATGTGGAGCTCCTGAAAGTCCTCCTTCAGACCGGGACTCAGTGTTTGTTTGAGTTCAGGAGGAAGTCTGTCTCACCTGAGAGGGTCTTCATGTCTCCTCTGCAGCTCTCCGTCTACTGGAGGCTCTCCCTCATCTTCATCTTCTCCCCCTTCCTCTTCTTCCTGGACATCTTCACCGCCGCCATCACCAGGGCCTCTTGTCACCATGGAAACGACACCGGCTTGGACGCTGAGACCAACCAATCACAGGCGGGGGAGCCCACAGAGGGAGACGCTGATTGGTGGACAGAAAGCGGGACCAGAAACGTGAGTGAGGATCTCTTTAGAGATTCTTTACTTTGTTAAATTAATTTAAAATGAAGTGTTCCTCTTGTTTTCCTGAGACGTGATATTAAATATGGATCTGTCAGAGTTAAATAAACTCAGCACTCAGCAGATACAGATTAACGCTGTGTGTTAATGTGTGAACATGAAGCTGTTAATGTTAACTCCTTCTGTCAGCTGTTACAGGAACACACACACCTTTAGTCTGCTGGTTTACATGGGGACAGATATCTGTGCAAACACACACGGGTACAGTAGCTCAGCACAGATTAGAGGCAGGGACAGACACACACACACACACACACACACACTCAGAGTTCTCATTCATCAGTGAGCACGCTGCGTCAGGGTGGATCTGTGATGTGCACGCTTTGACACTTTGAGTCAGAAGCATGAAGATAACATGTTTGTGTGGTCGCTGCTCTCAGTGGTCATCGCTCCACAAATAGCTCCCCAGTGTCATTTTACAGTCTGTGAGGTGTGATCCATAGGGGGGCCGGTCTGAGTCTAACCTCTCACCCAGACCTCATCAGTCTGCATTGAAGTGTTCTCACTTTGAAGAGGAGAGTTTCAGGAGTTATATTTCACGTCCTGATTCAGACCGCCGCTGCAGGAGGAGTCAGTCTGAGCTCCACTCGGCAGACTCTGCTAATATATATGTGTGTGTGTATGTGTGTGTGTGTGTGTGTGTGTGTGTGTGTATCTGTGTGTGCGTCAGTCAGTGTGTGGTTGGGCAGACCTGCTGTCCTTTGGTCAGACTCTCTTCATGGTCGGTCTGCTGCTGGGATCTCTGGTGGGCGGAGCCATATCTGACCGGTACAACAACTCAAACACACACACACACACACACACACACACGATCCCCAACATGTTGTGTGTGTGCAGCTGCATCACTGTGTTGTGTGTTGGTGCAGGTACGGGAAGCGTCCGGTGCTGCTGGTGTGCGTGTGCATGCACGCCATCTGTGGCCTCGTGCCCGCCGTCCTTCCTCAGCCCATCCTCTTCCTCGTCGTTCGCTGCCTGACGGGCGTCTGCTGCTGCTGCATCAACATCTGCTCCTTCAGTCTGGGTAAAAACAACACACAGAAACACACACACACACACACACACAGTCCTCCTCCTCTCTCTCACCGGGCCGAGTCTGATTGGTCCACAGCGGGACACGGGTCTGACAGAGCTCACATGTCCCAGATGAAGTCGTGCTGATCAGGCGGAGTGCTAATAGAGCCGGACAGCTTCCTGCAGCTCTGTGAACTCAGATCAAATGATAATTGAGGGCAGCAGGTTCATCACAGTCTGCAGAACTACAAATATGAAAAACAAGAAGAAGAAGAACGTTAAGAATTCAGGATCACATGATGCTGCAGCCTGCTGACGGCTGAACACATCTACAGCTGCTCATAACCCTTAGATCTACATCAGGGACAGGGGACTAACCCTTTAAAGACCCTCTTTGTTTGTTTGTTTGTTTGTTTGTTTGTTTGTTTGTCCTGCAGCAGTGGAGTGGACCCTCCCTGCAGCTCGCCTCTGGCCCCCGGCCTTCCTGCCGTTCTGCTTTAGCCTGGGGACGATGGCTGGAGCTCCTCTGGCCTGGTTCAGCCCCTCCTGGACACAGCTGCACCTCTCTCTGGCTTTGCCTCAAATCCTCTGTCTGCCACTCTACCTGTACGTCCACACACTTGTCTGTCCCTCCACCCGTCTGTCCCTCCACCCTCGGTCCACCCGTCTGTCCACCTGCAGGTCTGAGACATTCACCCTCTTCTCTGTGTTTCTGCAGAGCCATCCCTGAGTCTCCTCGCTGGCTGTTGATGAAGAGGAGGACGGAGGTTCTGGAGCGTTATCGAACCAACAGCCCTGAAGACCAGCAGTGTCTGGACCTGGTAACACACACACACACACACACACACACACACACACACACACACACACAATTGAAATATTTATTATCAACAAACTGAAAATGAGTGTGTGTGTGTGTGTGTGTGTGTGTGTGTGTGCCTGGTGTGTGTGTGTGTGTGTGTGTAGCTCTTGGACTCGGCCTGGTCCGACCTGCAGAAAGCCACAGAGGCTCAAAAGGAGCGACCACCTGAAGGCCACACCCCCAGTGACATCATCCACCTGAGACACCCGACCATCCTGCTGCGGCTGTTCATCATGAGCTACCTGAGGTAACACGCACACACACACATTCACATTCACACACGCACACACACGCATTCACACACACACACACACACTCTCATGTTCTCTGTCTTCCCATGATGCAGTGCAGTTACGGCGCTGACCTACTTTGGCATCTGCATGAACATCGGTTCGTTTGGAGTCGGTGTTTACTCCGCCCAGTTCTTCTCCGGCCTATCAGAAGCTCCCTGCCTCCTCGTCCCATTGGTCCACCTGGGCCGTCGGCCAATCAGCATGCTCGCCTTGTTCCTGAGTGGGTCGGCCTGCTTCCTGTCGTTACTGATGTCCAGATACAACTGTGAGCAGAGACGACACACATGATGACACACATGATGCACAGCTGATCATCACACAGCTGATCATCACACAGCTGATCATCACACAGCTGATCATCACACAGCTGATCACTCACAGCTGATCACTCACAGCTGATCACTCACAGCTGATCACTCACAGCTGATCACTCACAGCTGATCACTCACACCTGATCATCACACAGCTGATCACTCACACCTGATCATCACACAGCTGATCACTCACAGCTGATCATCACACAGCTGATCACTCACAGCTGATCAGGAGATATTGATGGTGATGTTTGTGATCCTGCAGGTGAGCCGGTCCTGGTGATGAGTCTGGCTCTGCTGGGGAAACTCTGCATCCTGGCTGCTAACTTCATCTCAGTGCTGTACAGCATCGAGCTGTTTCCCACTGTGGTCAGGTATACACACACACACACACACACACACACACACACACACACACACCAGGTGAGATATTAAATGAACATCATGTCGTTATGATCCAGACAGCGGTGTGTGTCCCTCGTCAACCTGTGCTTCCGGATCGGTTGCCTTGTCAACTCCCTCGTCCCCCCGACCTCAAACGGAGCGATCTCATTGGCTGCCATGGTGGCGTACAGCAGCGGACCAATCGTAGGATGCGGGCTGTGCCTGCTCCTGCCAGAGACCAGCGGCGTCTCACTTCCTGACACGGTGGAGGACTGCAGCAAGCAACCTAAGCCTCGCCTACCCAACGTTGGTGCCCTCTGGAGGACACGGTGAGGAACAGAAGTGTCTGATGTTGCATCGCTTCATCTTAATGAAGGGTTAAAGGCCGTCTATGCTCTCGGCCTGTGGAGGCTTATTATTAAAATCAGCATCAGACAGGAAACAGACGGTTTCAGTAACTAACCAACAAAGCACACATCTCTGCTGCAGAGGACAAACACACCTTCAACATTCAGAGTTAAACAGTAAGAGTATCCCACTGGAGCAACACGGACACACAGCATGACGTCAGGGAGTTAACATTCTTCAAACACAGATTGAGCACAGAGAGGAAAATCAATATTCTGTGACATGAAGTCACCGAGTCCAAAGACTCAAAGGCCAACATGGAATCAAAGTCTGAGAGCAGCCGCACCGCTCAACCGTATATCTTCTGAACCCACAGATTTATGACTAACTGAGGAGAGCATGAGGAGCTGGACATGTGGAGCTGCACATGAGGAGCTGGACATGTGGAGCTGCACATGTGGAGCTGGACATGTGGAGCTGGACATGTGGAGTTCCACATGTGGGGCTGGACATGTGGAGTTCCACATGTGGAGTTCCACATGTCCAGCTCCTCATGGAGTCCAGAGACCGCCTCTCGTCACGTTGCAGCTTCTAATCTAACTCTGAGAAGCAGAGAGGCCGAGTCAGGAAGTAAAGATCAACTCAAACCTTTCAGAGAAAAAGGAGCCCCATCACACACACATTTACAGCTGCAGTGAATCATTCTGATAATGTGTGTGGTGTGTGTGTGTGTGTGTGTGTGTGTGTTTTCAGGAAGCTGGTGTGCAGCCAAAGCAGGGAGACGGAGACGCTCCCTGCAGAGAAGGACGGCGTGCACGCAGGACTGATATGAGCACAGTTTGACCTGAAGTGACCTTTTGTATTATTGTTGTTTGGTTCCGATTTTAAAATAAAGACCAAAGAGACCCGAGGGGTCACAATGACCCGTCACTAAGGAGGAGGAGAAGAAGAAGAGGAGTGATGTCACGTGATTGATGTTTTTTTTTTCCACATGTTGTTTTTGTCACATTGTTTTCGTCTCTGTGAAAATAAACTTTTTATCCTCACCGTCACTGAATCAGTTACTTTAGACTTCAGGGGAACACGTGGCGCCCGGGGCCGAGCCTGTAGATCATTACAGCTCTCTCTGCGGGACAGAAGAGGAGCAGGAACCTCTGGTATTTCTAACATACATTAGGGTCGACATGAGAACTGCTTGAACCACACGCAGCTGTTACATCTCTCTACACACACACACGACACAGGCCAAGGATGCAGAGCTGAGGAGCGTCCGGCCCTGAGCTTCACGTTCATGTTCTTCTTTGTTAGTTTAACAAACCACACGAAGCAGACCACTTTAAAATGCTTGTTTTGTTTTTTAATGAAGCGTTTGGTCTGAACACACCTGAGGACAGTCCACCTGCAGCATGAACACACGCTGATGCATGATGCTTTGTGCTTATTGGCTCTCAGAGATGCTCAGTCTGCCTTCAGCGCCTCTACAGGAATGATCTAAGACTTTAAATCTACCTGCTCAGAAAGCTGCAGATCATTATTAAAGTTATTAAAGATAAGGCTTAAAATGTTAAATATGGGTTTTAAAATCGCTCCTGAAATGTTGCAGACTTCTTTGTTCACGATCCAGAGATCATCTGTTCGTGTAAGATGCATTATAATATAAATAGTATAAATATCAGGTTGGGAATCAGTCCTATAACGACAGAGAGGTAACAGTCATGACAACACAACAACAAACTGTACAGGTAGTGCTGACTGGTCTCCACAGGACCAGGTCCGATGTGGTCTAAGAACACCTGATTGAACCTCTGTGCGCTCAGAGGGGGAAATGTTTGAAGGCCGATCAGTTCAAAGGAAGAGCCGCTCCTTGCCGCTCCTCGCCGCTCACTGGATACACACTTCAGAGTGTTCTGCGTCCTGATTGGCCAGGTCACTCAGAGGGGCGGGGCTTCTAAAGGCAGAGGGAGAATAACTTGACGACGGCGTCCCTGAGAGAGAAAGAGAGAGAGAGAGAGGGGGAGAGATTTTAATGTAACACACATTTAATCTATCTAAATGCTGATTAGTTTCCTTCAGTGATGCAAGAGAGAGGAGGGAGTGTTACCTGGCGAAGGGGATGTAGGAGAGGCCGTACCTGAGGAGAACACACACACACAGGTTAAACACACACACAGGCTCACACACACACACACACACTGTTGAGATGATTGAGTGTGTTTTACCAGGTGAACGCCAGAAACTGCATCACGCAGAAGAGCAGAGCGAGGCCGTTATTCTTCCACTGCAGGAGAAACAGATTCACAGAAATCAAAGACAGAATTAAAGACAGACTCCAGATCATCAGACGTCAGCACTTCTGTCTTACCCAGAATGCAGCACACAGTGTCAACACCAGACACACCTGCAGAGACACATCAGGAAGATATTCAGGTTATCCTGTTTGATCCTGTTTTCAGATATTCAGATGCTGTAACACTGTTTGGTCAGAAGGTGGCAGTAAGACACCTGAGGGACAGGTGAGTTTGACTTTACTGTGTCAAACATGAAGCTTGAGAGCTCGTCTCTCTGCAGGCTGAGGGATTATTGATTATTGATCTTCATATCCACATTAATCATTCATCTTCTTTGTGTTCCACGAGCGAGAGGATATAAAGTGAACTCTCACCAGCATGACGACGGTGGCGATCGCTCTCTCTTTAGCACA